>NC_081564.1:50920278-51021532 GCF_022355385.1 Mustela nigripes | reverse complement strand
GCAGCCATCAAAAGAAATGAAATCTTGCCATTTGCGACAACATGGCAAGATTTCATTTCTTTTGATGGCTGCATAGTATTCCATTGTGTATATATACCACATCTTCTTGATCCATTCATCTGTTGATGGACATCTAGGTTCTTTCCATAGTTTGGCTATTGTGGACATTGCTGCTATAAACATTCGGGTGCACGTGCCCCTTTGGATCACTACGTTTGTATCTTTAGGGTAAATACCCAACGTTTTTATCATGTTTCACCTAGAACGATCAGTGACTTCTCTGATATCCATGACACTCAACTTGTCTTCTCATTTGTCTTTTACATTTTTGCCTAGAATGGTTTTTAAAAAATACATCTCTTTCCTGTTATTAAAACCCTTCTTGGAGTCCCCATCATCTTCTTGATTGTTCAAATTTTTTAGCATGGCATATGGATCTTCATGTTCTCTGGCCTTTTGTAACCCCCTCCCCGCTACTCCCTCTCTCACTTTGAACTCTTTTTGGGAGCCATTCTCAGCAGGTTGAAAGTTGAGGACCCTTTGTGTGTAAACCTTCCTGCAGATAGTGCTTTCTTCTTCACATTTTTCAAGTAGGAGTTCCTCAGTACAGTGTTTTCTAGTCTGTTCCACTTACTCTGTCTGGGCTTGGATTTTAATGCTTTTTCCTATAGCATTCTATATTCACCTATGTATACATTCTTAGAGTAATTACCTATTTTTCTGCCTCATTGGAATAAGAGCTTCTTGGAGCCACTGAGGGATAATGTCCCTCTTTGCATCCCTACACTGGGCAGAGAATTTGAAAATATAAGTGTCCGTGAATGAATGGATGAATCAATGAAAGGTTAAATAAACGTTCTCTCTCCCTTGTCTTCTTATGACTTTACTTGGAGTCTGTTTCCTTTCAATACAAATGGTCTTTTTAAAATTTTATTTCAGTGTTCTGGCAATGGCTTTATGACCCAGACAGTCAACAGCTCCGGCCAAGGCTTTTGTGGTACCATGGGATCAGGAGTGAAAAACGGAGGCCAGGAGACCATTGAAATGGTGAAAGGTGGACACCAGACCCTGGATTCGTGCCGGGGAACTGGGCACCATCACACCCTGGATTCCTGCCGGGGAGGACCGGTGGAGGTGGATAACTGCCGATATACCTACTCCGAGTGGCATAATTTCACTCAGCCCCGTCTTGGTGAAGTGAGTTTCCCTGAGTGTTTTGCCTCTGTATTTAAATGCCCAAGTGTAGAACAATAGGAAATTGCAGTTAACACGGACTTTCAGAAGCTGCTTTTCCATATTTTTCAATGTATCCTTTCTTTTTCATTCTCTGGTCATTCCCTGCACTCCCCCCAACCCCCACTCCATGCCCTTTGATTTTGTTACATTCTTTAACGTGAAAGATTTTATTCCATCTTCCTATTTCTTTTAGTTTCTAAAATCTTGTGAGAACTCGAAGTTTTTAAAAACATAACCCTATTAAAGTTACACACCATTTTTAGATGTCGTTTACCTCATCAACTAGTTTAATGTAGAAGAATGTGAAAAAAACATCTCATTCCCTACAGTCACAAAACTCCCCAATCCCATCCGCGTGTCTCTCTGAAAACAAAACATCTGTACACAATTCTAGAGTGAACATTCCCTAATAGGAGCTACAGGAACTCTGCATAATGTAAGAAGTACCATTCAAATCCAAAGTGTTTTTATTCAGGGCAAAGCAAGGATAATCAAAGAAAAGAGGGATTAAATCATGGATTTTCAGTCCGGGCAGCATGTCAGAAGCCTCTGGGGAGCTTTGAAATGATGCTAATACCTGTGCTCTACCTGGAAGGATTTGGATATAACTGGTTTGGCTTATTATTCTTATTATTACTTTTAAATCCCCTCAGGTGATTCACATGTGCCACCTGGGTAGAGAAGCACTGGATTCAGTATTCTATCTGGGACTAAGTTGTCTGTTTATCAGAGTGTACGGGTACTGTTGTAACCCCCCTACAGTGGACCAGAAGCCCTAATCCTTTAATGGGACTGCAGATAGACACCAGTCCGTGACACGGCTGCAGCCGATCACATGTCCAGAGCGTATTTTGTTTCCCCATCAAATTAAAGTATTCATCTTTGTTCTGTTTCTAGACAGTCAGCATGCATGTATGATCAGGTTGGAAAGGAGTGGAGCTTAAGAGGCATTCTTAGGGGTGTGTACTAATGTGTGCCTCGGGTAATGGAGTCTGAGGCTGAAATGATCCCGAAGAAAGACACCTGGTAACATAAGTCAAAGAAGGACGCCATGGGTCGGAGAGGGAATGGGACCCCTGGGGAGGAGGGAGGAGGCACAGGAGTTCCGACGGGCTGGCAGCCAGGCCGGTAACAGACGGTGAGGCTGGATGCTCAGATGGGGCTGAATGCTTGGGTGTTCCATTCCAAAGGCCTGGTTTCTGCAATGAGGGTGATGGTGATTATTTTTAATTTCGCTAAAATGCTGGGTGCATCTCTATTTTGTCACATTTTGGCTCTCTTGGAAACTTGATTCTGAAGCCAATGTGGTAATTCTTGCTTACTTTATAACTGTATGTTATCGTGGTTTCAGTTCATGTTTATTGGATATTTACTACTTGCTGGGAAAAAACAAGAGCATATTTGGTGCATTATTTTTTCATCATTATCGTGAGATAGTCACTGTGTATATTCCCATTTTAGACATAAGAAGAGTTAGAAGTGAGACTTGAAGATGCTTAGTAACCTGCCCAAAGTCATAGACATTGTTGGTAAAGCCAGAGCTTTGACTCAAAATCAGGACTATTTGAATATTCAGTATCAAATTCTTAACCTCCATACATACTGTCACCATTTTGTGGACTAGCCTGACCTCTAGATATAAACTTTAGGGTTAAGCATTTAACGATAATTTAAATGTGCTTAAATATGACATTGATATATATATATATATATATATATATATATATATATACATATATATATAATTTTTTATTTCGTATGGATTACTAGAAATGTAAGATATACTGACTTTGTGGTACGGTTATGCTATCGACCAATCATGTGCATTTTTTGTATGTAGGACTCCATTAGAGGACACACTGGTTAAAAATTAAACCTAAAAGGTAAATAAAAAATAAATTTTATGTTTGTATGTGTAAGAGTGTTTAAAACAATAATAGAATCCTTTTTTTTTTTTATCTTACAGAAATTGCATCTGTGTAACCAGAATGAAGATCACGTGCCATCTCAAGATTACGTCCTTACATACAACTACGAAGGAAGAGGATCTCCAGCTGGTTCTGTAGGTTGCTGCAGTGAAAAACAGGAAGAAGATGGCCTTGACTTTTTAAATAATTTGGGAGCCAAATTTACTACATTAGCAGAGACGTGCACAAAGGGATAATGTTAAAGTGTTACAATTAGACATGTATTTGCCAGATATCCTGGAGGTTTCCAAAAGGAAAGAGATATTGTAATGTTCAATTTCAATTTCTAATACATATATGGATATATATTAGACTTTTAATTTCTAATATATATAAAGCTAGAAATATATAGATATCTTTAATATATCTATACATTAGAAAAACTATATAATTTTTCTAAATTTTGAATTGTACTATTTACCAATTTGTATTTTTATAGCAATTTGTTGCTTCTGTTTTCCAAGGAGTTTGAAATGTTAAAGTGCATTTTGTCTTCTTTACTGCCAGGTAAAGAGACAGCTAGAAAATCTTATATGGTATCATTGGAATTAAGGTCTATAAAGAACCTGCAGTGAATGTGTTGAGTTAGTATTAGTCCAATGATAGCTAAGCAGTACTTGATTGGATATAGAATAGCTATTTGGACTAGAAATTCTGTTCTTGTTCCAGATATAAATTTAAGTGGAATAGGATTATATCAAACATTGTGTTAAATTATATTGCATTTTTTAGTTCTTCAAAAAATCAGTACCACTGAGCTGGTAGCTCCAAAGACTACTAGAATTTCATTTTCCTTCTAGTTAGCATTTAGATCACGAAGAGCAGTTCTATCCACTTGATTGCCCTAATAAGCTCTTAAAAAATACATAGCTATGGTGTTAAAGTACACCAGGGAAGTGTAGACCAAAAAATTGTGTTGTTTTTATGCTTTTGAATGTGTGCTTTATGGTTTGCAAAAGGATTATTATGAGGAATATATCTGAGTTTCCTTATTTTCAAGAAATAACTATATTCACTATACAGAGAATTATTGTCGGCATTTTAATGAAAAATGCCAAAGATCTATTGAGATTGTAATCACAGGTCTTGACATCTTCTTCCCTGAGATTCAGGACTACTATTGATAACTTGTAGTAATGAAAATTATGCTGAGGAAAGAGTTACTTTTCTTGTTTTTAATATTGTACTTGCATATTTTTATTTGCAGGTTTAGCACATATTGAATTTTATTTTCTCTCAATAGCAATTATTTGCAATTACAATATGTTATCCTTAGGTGGATTGTGTCATGCCCCATATTCTGAAGAAACAGACCCCATCAGAGTTCAGAGATGAGTGCATTTCTATTCACTACCATTTTCACACAAATTCCTCCTTATTAATGTAGATAAATATTTTAAAATACTGTAAAGAATCAAAAGAACCCCTTGGTGCAATTTAATATCTTCCATAATGTTGCTTAAAGTATAATGGGTCTCAAATTTGTTCAGCGATATGGTCCTTGGAAGAACTTGCAAAATATCCCAAAGCAATAATTAATACCTAATTTTATGATGAATCTAATATCACATTATTATATACTCACTTCAAGTGTTAGCTTAAAAATAGACAAGAAATATGAAGTATCACCAATTGAAGAAAATTTTGGAAAATAAGACAAAATTACTTAAAAATTTTGCAGCTTTTTGGGACTTACCCCTCCACCACGCCCCCGAAACTCTTTATTTGACTTTGAGTCAGAATTTGTGACCTACCCCATGTAGTGGCAAAGTTCAGTATGAATATAGGCTTACCTGACTTTCTCTTTCTCTATACAGAGAGAGAGGGAGAAGAGACAGACAGTGGTATCTCCCACTTTTCAAAATTTTGTGTTTCACGAAAGACCTGCATTAATACCTGTTTTTGATAACTTAAAGATGTCTGAAGAAAATTTTTGCTTATGTGAAAAAAAGATAAAAAGTGAAAATAGCATTTACCAGTTGTCCTGCAGTGAG
Source organism: Mustela nigripes (assembly GCF_022355385.1). Lineage (NCBI taxonomy): Eukaryota > Metazoa > Chordata > Mammalia > Carnivora > Mustelidae > Mustela > Mustela nigripes. The sequence goes on along the minus strand of NC_081564.1, from coordinate 51,016,335 downwards.
CCCTTACAGAGGCAACACTTCCCCCCCACCCAGGGCAGCGGGACCCCACCAACCCCTACCTTCCCAACTGTCCTCTGCTTCTCCACATCCAGCTGACAGAGCTCTGAATTGGTGCCTGTGAGGATCTATGTTTTATTTCCATTTATTTTGTGTATCCCTCAGTAAGATATGTCTTAAGGTACCAGAAAAGCCAAAGGGAAGTTAATTTTGGGGTCTGGAAACACACAGAAATTTTCCATGTAAATGAATGGTAATTGCTTCTTTGCTTCATGCCATTTCAGCTTCCAGAAATTTTCATAGGAATGCTATAAGGGTAAACACACACACACACACACACACACACACAATGTAAATATATACTTATATAAAACTATTACTCAATGCCATGTATAAAATAAAATGAAAACCAAAGGGGAAGATGGTAACATAAGGTTGGGTATGTCCAAAATGGGAGTCCAGGGTTTTAGAAAGAGAGAGCCTCTCATACTTAGGTCTTCTGTGCTGCAGAGCTGTGCACATCAGGAAATAGTTCATGTACATTCATGTAATTTTTTAAAAACTGTAGACAGCTAATTAAACATCGCTGGTTTCAGTGGAAAGGAGAGAGGAAACTAGGTGGAACAGTAGCTTTGCTTCGCAGATTGACTCTGCAAGCACAAATTAGGAGCAAACTGTAAAGGCTGTTACAGCTAGGGCTGCCTGACTCCCGGTGGCAGGGTTCCAGAGATGAAATGCTTTTCTTGGAGCTAATACTGAAATCTTCTTAAAACCCAATTCTGGTAAAAGGATTCTATCACCATTTTCTTTTTCTCTCCTATCTACTGACATTTTAAAAATTTAGAGCTGGATAACCATATTCTGTTGGACAGATTTGAGGGGATAAAAGAAGCTGGCATGGGAGCACAAATCTTACTGAAGGGACTGAGTGGAAGCATGACCATCCTAAGGCCCATCGTCACGTGCTGTGTTCTAATTTGAGCCTGGAAATGATAAAATACCACTTCCCCATTCACTGCCTGGTTTCCACTGGCATTGGTGTGATTCAAAGAAATCCAGCTCTCTTATCAGTCCCCTTTAATCTCTCTCCCAATATTGTCGATAACACTTAGGTGGCCAAATGCTCCAGGCTGTCAATCACCTTTTAATATGAACTAGTTTTTATGCGATTGCCTTCTTACAGGGATTTTTTCATGTAACAGAAGAAATAGAAATTTTGAATACAGTAAAGAAAAAGACCGAGAAGTCATTTGGAAATACGGGGGACTTAGGGAGAATGCAGGCCCAAGTAGGGTATTTGGACAGTTAGCAACATGAAAATCCAGGCCTTCAAGGGCAAGGAGAGAAGCCAACAAAGGGACAGGAGTGGTAGTAAATATTATTTGCTACTTAAATTTTCCTAGGCCAGGCCCTCCTTTTTTCTTCTTTTCAGGCCAGTGGAGGCTCCCATTTGATTTGGGTGAACTATCACCTCCCCTTTCTTCCTGCCTCACCTTATTTGGAGTGTGGAATCGAGGGAAGAGCTGACTGCATGGTGTGTCCACAGGCATTTACAGGATGGGCCTGAACTGGCTGTGTGGAACAAACATGGCATTCATGGGGAATGCTTGCTCCCTTACGGAGCCCTCCGGGCATTGAGATAGAAGGTTCAATTAGGTGTGTGTCTGCATTATTTACTTGGTGCCACATTTCCCATTTTCTAATTTTTCTCTGAAATGTAGATTTTAAGACTTAGGCCTTTCAAAGGGTACTTTTCCTTTTAAAGTCTTCTTATGTTTAATGTAAACATTTATAACGTGGTATTCATCTTTCCTTATATGTATGAGGGGGAAATTATGCTATTTCAATGTGAAAATTGCTCTCATTTTTTTCCAGTAAATATTCTTGAATTTTTAATGTAAATGTACAGATTGTTTTTTCATATTTTTATAAGGAAGCAGTGAACTCTCTAAAATGCAGTGAGGTTGGGGTTGCAGCATTTTTAACAAAACTTTAAGTCTGCTATTAAAAGAAGTTACTTCGCTTTTAAAGAAACAAGGCAGGTTAAAATAAGCAACAATTGGATGTGTAAAGTAATAGTTGCAGATACAGGTTGTAATAAAACTGTTAACTTGTCATCCTGTCTTTACTATAGTTAGAGATTAAATGGTTCCAAGATGATGATGTTATAAAATTGTGCTTAAGGCTGGCATGAAAATAGATCCTTGATAATGTCTTCATTGTATTCCTGGAGAATTTTTTATTTTATTTTAATTTATCTTTAAAATATTTTATTTATTTATTTGGCAGAGACACAGCAAGAGAGGGAACACAAGCGGGGGGAAGGGAGAGGGAGAAGCAGTCTTTCTACTGAGCAGGGAGACTGATGCGGGCTTGATCCCAGGATCCTGAGATCATGGCTTGAGCTGAAGGCAGACACTTAACCAACTGAGCCATCCAGGCACCCCTCCTGGGGAATATTTTAGAGAATCGGTCATTACCAGGCTGTCAAGATCATACATATTAAACTGTTTGGGGGGAAATCATAGTTTGGGGGCACATCTTTACAAATGATATCCAGATAGATATCATTAGTATCTAATGGATATTAATATTAATATTAATGGATATCTAATGGATAGATATCATAGTATCTTTCCATCTATCAGACTGTCATTGGGTAAGAAGTATTGGAAGGTAGTTGTAACTGTATAGTGTTCCAAAAATAAAATGCTATTATAGCATTCTCACCTAGAGCAGTGTAGTCAAGTGGAAACATGAGTTCAAGAAAAAAAAAAAAGCAAGAGATATTCCAATCTTTGTTCTGTCACTTACAGAATATGTGACCTTCAAGCTTTGTTCACAACTAAATTATGGTGCTGTTTATTTCATGGCGAATTTTTCCCCAAGTGTGTGTGTGTGTGTGTGTGTGTGTGCGCGCGCGTGCGTGCTTTCCCACAAAGGTAAAGCTGACCATTTCAAAAATGTGCAAGTTGTATCAAAAGTTTAAATTATAGTGTAACTTGGACAATACTTTCAATTTCAGGAAATTTTATTGTGATTATTATTTTTATTTCTAAATATTTGTCTTTAAAAATGTTCATTGAATTTTTGTTTCTGATATCAAAACATTCAGTGAATTCCAAGCATACAGCAGAATTGACTCAGTGAAATACTGGTTCACAGAGGTTGAGAAGGGACATGTCTGGTCTAGAGTTAGACTGTTCACGTGTGAATCCTCGCTCTGCCACTCACTATCTCTGTAGCTTTAGAGATGCTACTTATTCCCTTTCTTAGTCTGAGTTTTCTCATCTTTAAAAGCAAAATGACAATACCAAACTCAAGGGGTTGCTGACATGACTATATGAGTTACTATGTTTATAGCATGTAGAACACTGCCTGTGATAGGGAAAGATATATAAAGGTCAGGTATATAGGCAATAAAATTATGTAGTTGCATATACTATAATATCTAATCTTTTTTTAGGGAAGAATATATATATATATATATATATATATATATATATATATATATATATTCTGAACAGATTCTTTACTGACAGTGGAATTATGGTGGATTTGTATTTTGTGTTCGTTTTCTACAACAAACATATTTAATTCTTTTTAAAGGGTTAATCCTAGCTCTACAGTTTCTTTAAGGCTTTTGTATTAGGATTAGAATTGGCTATATGGGGACGCCTGGGTGGCTCAGTTGGTTAAGCAGCTGCCTTCGGCTCAGGTCATGATCCCAGCGTCCTGGGATCGAGTCCCACATCAGGCTCCTTCCTCGGCGGGAAACCTGCTTCTCCCTCTGCCTCTGCCTGCCATTCTGTCTGCCTGTGCTCGCTCTCTCCCCTCTCTCTCTCTGATAAATAAATAAAATCTTAAAAAAAAAAAAAAAAAGAATTGGCTATATGGACAGAAAATAAAATGGCAGTGACTTAAACAGGATCCAGATTAAGTTAGCAGGTCTCACTATTCTGATAGCTTATTTTTATTCCATCCATTTGAGCCTTAGAACTTTTGTTTTCCCTTTACTATTTTTCCCTTTAATTATGATAAAATTCACATAACATGAAGTTCACCTATTTAAACAATTTTAACGATTTGATTTTTAAGTGCTCTCCACACCCAACGTGGGGATCGAGTATACAACCCCGAGATGGAGTCAGATGCTGCACCCACCCAGTCAGCCAGGTGTTCACCTGGAGCCATTTCATTTTATTTTATTTTTAAAGATTTTATTTATTTATTTGACATACAGAGATCACAAGTAGGCAGAGAGGCAGGCAGAGAGAGAGGAAGGGAAGCAGACTCCCTGCTGAGCAGAGAGCCTGATGCGGGGCTCCATTTCAGGACCCTGGGATCATGACCTGAGCTGAAGGCAGAGGCTTTAACTCGCTGAGCCACCCAGGCACCCCACTCCTAGAGCCATTTTAAAGTGCACAATTCGGTGGCATTCATTCAGAACATTGTACAACCAGAACATTTCCATCCTTCAGTTTCCAAAAAGAAAACCCTTGAAGCTGCTTACTCCCATTTTCCCATTCCCTCTGCTCCTGGCAACCACTGATCAGCAAGCAGAATGGTGGTTGGCTGGGGTCGAGTGGGGGTGGGGAGGAACCAGAGGGTTGTTGTACAATGTGGATAGTTTGTCATGCAAGATGAAAACATAACAATGTGCTTATAGTTAACAGTACTATACTGTGCACTTAAACCTTTGTTGAGGGTAGGTCTCAGGTTTCCTGCGATTCACCACATTGCAACAATGATAAAAGAAATACTTCCCTTCAAGATAAACTGGTTTTGCAGTGTTCTATGGGCGAGGTAAGTTCCATGAGTCCTCGAGGTAGAAGAGACTTGGTGTTCTGCCGGTGCCTCCCAGCTCCCAGGGTCCATGGTGCATTTTCAGCTATCTGTATGAGAGTGGAGGACACACTGTTCAGTCACACCTGCCTCGCCCGTGCTTGAGCACAAACAGGAAAAGACACTTGGGCAGCACAAACACGTGGGCTGTGCCCCAGAAGCCTGATGTTCCATTTGACTTCAAGAGCAGAAGGATCTTTGGGAGCCAATTTGGAAAAAACCAAACGCTGGCAGAAATACCTGCGACCTTTCTCTTCTATAATTGTTCTCTGTCTCCTGTGTACGATGCAACCGCAGTGGGAGGTAGATCTGCACTGTGGATATGAGCCCGTAGTTTATAGTTGGGGAAGCTAATAGATGTAATATGACTCCAGAAGAAACCTGAATATTTGTTACTAAGTTCCCACAAAATTTGCAGATTTCATTTTTTTCTTTTCAAAGTACATGAAGGGAATTATATGCTGTGTGACATTACTGTACTGACATTTCATTTATTAAAAGATTTACATTCAAACTTTAGTAGGTTTACTTCCTGATAGAAGTAAATTGGAGTCTGTGGAGTTATGTTACTGTTTACAGAGTTCTGCTGAGACTGGCATTCTGGCTCACAGACTGTGCAAGTTGCCCTGATGTGATGTGACAGGTTCCAAGCTAAAGGGCAATTTCACAGAAATTCCTAGTTTCAATTTCTAATTGAAATTTGTTTTCTTTTCTTAATATGGATCATCACAGACAGGTTAAAGCAAATACATAATTATATAAGATTACTTGGGGAGAGGCAAGAAAATGGCTCAAGTATATGAGGCATGAGAAGAGGAAAAAAAGAAAAAAGTGATGTAATTTTATTGGACTCAAACCAGGTTAGTCACATTTCTGTTCTGTGATTCTGACTTGGTGAAGCTGGACGCATCTGACCCACCAGGGCAATGTGTCTCTGAGTGAAACAGCAATACCCTTTCCAGTCCAATGCTCAAACTGTATTCTTTACAGGGGGTGCTCACTCCCCCATACCCACTTGATTCAGAAAGATCATGTATCATTTCAAAGGAATTCTGTTATATATATGTGTTTACTTAGGCTACAAATAATATCCATGATTACAAATTCAGATGTAGAAAATGTCAGTATTTTTTCATGATTTGTCTTTTGTCTTCCTCTACACCCCATTCAGAGGAATGGGGCAGAAATGAAATAAAATGTAAATTTTATCAGTCAGATTAAAATTAGGGTTCTCCCTCACTCTTCTATTATGTCTGAGCTCCAAGGAGTTTATGCTACTTCCAGCAATTGGGGATCAAAGTGCCAGGTCTCTGTTCCTGAGATCTTGAGAGCCAAGGTGTCTCCCATTTGTTTTCACTGTATTTGCCAACTCTTGAAAAGCTTGTGTGCTCCTCTAGCTCATCTTTCTGAACAGATTTGCTAAGTGATCTAAGAATTTGAATCAATTCAAATTATTGAAATAAATTATCTCAGACAGCCAATTAGTCTAATTTCCTATCTCCAATCTACACACCAACACACATACCAAATATGTAACAATAGAGTAAGACTATTATCTTGATAGATGAGACTAAGAAAACATAAGAACAATGCTCTAAAGAGAACAACAACAACAACAACAAAAACCCCCCAAAAACCCATGGGTATACACAAACGAAACAGAACTTCCAAATTTGAATAGAATTTCTGTTGTTCTAAATAGGTACAAAAACTGTTGGGCCTGGCATGCAAAAAATATTGAATTTGTCAAGTAACCTGGAGAAGCTTTTTAATCTCTCTGTGTTTAAGTTTATTGTCTAAAGCTAGGTTCTTCAGTAAGTGAGTCAGTCAGTCATTGACAATTACTTCTTGGTCATCTACCACATGCTAAGTGTAATTCTAGGTGCTAAAGATATAGCAGTGGGGGCTCCTGGGTGGCTCAGTCAGTTAAGCACCCAACTCAATTTCGGTTCAGGTCATGATCTCAGGGTTTTAAGATCAAGACTGGTGTTGGGCTCCTCGCTGTGTGTGGAGCCTGCTACGAAGACTTTGCCTCCCTCTGCCCCTCCCATCTCTCTCTCTTAAAAATAAATAGATATAAAAAATCAGGACACAGCAGTGAATAGCCGAAGTCTGATTGTCACAACAATTGCATTCCAAGAAGGGAGGGAAGACAGAAAATGAACAAATGCACAAATATGTGTAAAATGTCATACTGTAATAAACGATAGAGAAATAAGACAGAATAAGAGAGAATTATGGGAGATTTTTATTTTATTAAGAGTGGCTGCAGAAAGTCCTTATGGGAGGGTGGAATTTGAGCAAAAAACCTGTAGGAAGAGAGTAAGCACCTCATGCTGCTATGAGGGCAGGGGAAGGGAGAGAACATTTTGGGGAAAAGAAAGAGCTAACACAAAAGCCCTGAGGTAGGACTTGGCTTGGTATATCCCATGAAGCTCGTGCAGCTGACCTAGAGAGGAAGGGAAGAAGAGTGAGAGGAGGTGGGGTGGGCAGGCCGGCGGGGAGCCCCGTCCTTCAGGGTTCTGTGGCTATGAGAGTGGCTTCGGATCTTCATTGAATAAGGTTAGCCTATTGGAGGGAATGAGTTCTAACGATGACTATGCCATAACGAGAAACGAGTTAGCATGTATAAAAAGTTTTCTTCTTCCTCTTCTCTCTCTTCTTCCTCTTCTTCTTCACTACAGAATCCTCTTTCATAAGTTTTGTTTTCCACCTCAGTTTCTTTTTCTTCATTTCTTCTCCTCTTCCTGCTCCATCACCCCCGCTCCCACCCCTCCACTTGATGTCTTCTATTTACTGCCTCCCAGAATCAGAACTGAGTTCCTCCCAGCTTTGCTACTTGGCAGATCCCTTCATTTGCACATCTCAGGGGAGGCGTCTGTGTGAGGGACTTTGGACTATCACAGAGAAGACATAAATACTCATGAACTAGCGAGTCTTTTTGAGAACCTAAACTGCTAACATCAGCATTTGGCCTCTTGTTCTTCTGACAATGGGAATCTGACTTTTCTGACATGTCTTTACAGTTTGAGCCTGGTCTGTTCAGATCCCGTGTTTGCCTTCTGGCCGATTTACATTCCTTTGAGGTTTTGTCTCCACCCCAAGTCAATCTGTTCTGGTTATAGTGCTTGAAAAAAAATCCCTTTTAAACAGAGCCTGCTTGTCCTTCCTAATCTTACATCATGGCTTGGCCTTCTATATTCTACTGTCTAGATTTCTATTCATCTATATGCCAGCAGCTCTGTAATTTTATGTGCTGGTAAGAAAGGTAAAAGATGTAAATAGTCCTGCTCCAAGGAGCCTACTAAATAAATACCCAGAATGATCTTGATGATTAAGCAGATTTTAATCTGCAAAGATCTCAAGGAAATAAAATGGCAATATATCTAAATTTATTATTAATTAAAATTCATCTCCATTCTGTGTACTGATGTTTAGTTTATATAAAAAGAGATGACATTTGTCAAACTGTTTTACTAGAGAACTTTTCCCTTTGGGATTATTTATGTGTCTAAATAATATGTTTCTGATATTTTAGGAAGGCATCAATGTGGCTAGTGTATGATACAATGATTATTAATGCATTTTATCTATTATTAATTACATCACCTGTACCCAAACTCATAGTTAATATGGTCTTATTTTCTTTTTTTTTCCTTCTCCTTTCTCTCTTTAAAACCAAATGCTTTATTTCATATGCCATAAAAGTTCAGTGCAATTCATGTGTGGTGCATAGATATTTATAAGTGCTTTCTTCCTGCTGCTGCTGCTTATTCCAAACATGAATCAAATAAATGTATTTGAGATGGTTTCTATGAGAAAATTAATTTATTTTTCATACCTTGACAACATTAGGTGAAAATCCCAGTTTTGGGTTATGGGCTATTTTCTAAAATTATATTTTAAAATTAATGAAGTTAAGAATTCAGCGTAGAGACCAAAATAAGTGGCTTTTTTCCCTGCTCTTTTACTTTCCCCCTAAAATAATACTAAACATGCAGATATTGCCCACACTCATGCCTCTGTTGGTGAGAAGACTTCTCCCCCTCGAAAATCAAGGCATGTTCAGAATTCCCGTATTTTGAGGAGTCAATAGGAATTCCACCCTCCCCCAAGGAGAGTTATGTATTTTACTAATTTCACTACGAACCTTGAGACTGAGATAATGGGCAATGGTACCAAATACAGTACTTTATTCTTTATTCAAGGACGTTTTAACTGGCAGGTTTCTTTCTATTCCTTAATAACAATACTGCACAGCAAGTAGGCATAATTTCTGGACTTTGAAATTTCTCAGAAGAATTTTGTAAAGTAGTTTTTTGGAAGAGACATACAATTCATACATTTTTTGTCAGAGATTTCACGCTGAATAAAGTTGAGAGTCCGCCAGTGGGATTCAATCAGAGAAGAGAAGAGAGTTCCCATACCAGTACCGACCTTCCTGGACTGCTCTGAAGATTAACCTGCCCGTACACGCACTATGCTTAGCCCGGTGCCAGGCTTTGAGTGAGCATTCAGGAGAAGTGAGCATTTGTTTGGTTATTCGGTATTAGCAGACCTAAAGTCAGAATTGGGTTTAAATTCCCAAGCTTCATCACTTACTAGAAGCTCTCATCTGTGGTACTGTGGAGGCCCTCACAGTGAGCTGAGTGTCCTTAATGCCTGGACTCTACAAAAAAAATACATTGAGGGTCATAAACTAGCAGGTTCCACTTAGAAGCTTGACCTTCATTGCTATTTGGCATCTTATCCCTAAGCGTCCAAGCTAAACAAACAAAAAAAATCTATTTGAATGAATCATCACCTGAATGGCTTGGCACAAGGATTAAGATATACTATGTGTCAAATAATAATGTTATGCTCTACATCATACCCTATGGTGATCCTTGATCAAATTCCTATTAACCTAAGATATCCCTGCCCCTCTCAATGCATTTCATGATGCTTTTCCTTTCTGGGAAGAGTAAATTACATTAGCGTTGAATAAAACGTAACTTATTAAATCAGCTAGTTGAGGAGGCTCCTGGGAAGGAGAGGGCACAATTGTATCCTCAGTGAAGATCCTCTTCCTCTTTTCATCTTCTTGCAATTATGGCTCATCTGTGCCATGCCTTATATAATCGTGCATTCTTTGATTCTATCTGTAAACCAGCCTAGGTCCTCAATGGTAACTACTTACCCCAGATTCCATACAATATTTGAGAACAAATTCTGAAGCTTTTGTAGTTTAGCATGAGCTCTCACTTTTTTTCTTTTCCTTTTCTTTCTTCCTTCTTCCCCTCCCCCCTTCCTCTTTCTTCCTTCCTTCCTTCCTTTCTTTCTTTCTAGGTCTCACTTCCAAAGAATGTGTTTTTATGGGTACCTTCTGAAGTTTCCCCCCACTCACTTTTCAACTCCCTGCTTCTTTATTCCTCAGAAGGTTTCTATTTGATTGCACTGGTCCCAATTCACCAATTCACTGATTTTACTAGTCCTTGTATTATTTTGTTGTCTGAGAATTATTTTTGTATGATCAAATTATTTTTGTATGATCTACTGTTATGTAGAAATTACCACAAATTTAGTGGCTTACAACCACACATTTGTTATCTTGATTCCTTGGGGCAGGAGCTGAGCCCAGCCTAGCTAGGTCCTGTGCTCAGGTCTCATGAGATGGTAATCAAGATATTAGCTGGCCTGTGGGCTCATCTGGAGGTTTGCTATGGAAGAACCGCTTCCAAGCTCTTTCAGGTTGTTGGAAGAATTCATTTCCTTATAGCTGTAGAATTGAGGGCCTCCACTTTTGACTGGCTATTGTCTTTATAGGTTGTCCTCAGGACCTTCAGGCCATGCAAATGCTCAAAGCCACTCCATGTCCTTGCCTGGTGGGCTTTCTCAACACAGGTGCTTGCTTGTCTACCTCCAGTCCAAGCCAGAGACTTACATAGAGCAACCCAATCATGGCAGTGATGCCCCATGGTCTTGGCCATATTCCATTGGCTATATGCAAACCACAAGTCTAATCTGCATGCAGAGATGGGGGAGTGACACAAAGCCACGGGCACCAGCAAATCATAGGGGATCACTTACGTCTGTCACCGCATCTTGTCACACACACATGTGTCTCCTGGTCTCACTGAAAATGAAGCTTCAAGATTTTATATCTATGTTTTGTTTTTAATGTTTCTTACTGCTGTCTTATGAATTCCGAGAGAAAAGGTAGAAAAACACTGACAGATCTCTCTGTTTAGGGAGGTGGGTGGGGAATGGGTTAGATGGGTGATGGGCACTAGGGAGGGCCTATGTTATGATGAGATCTGTGTGTTATAGGTAAGTGATGAATCACTAAATTCTACTCCTGAAACCAATATTACATAGATGTCAACTACCTGGAATTTAAATAAAAATGTGAAAAAATAAAGTCAAAATAAAGATGCATTTACACTATTAAAGAAAAAGATCTCTATGTTTATACTGAATGCCCATTGATAGAAATTTTAATGATTTATTAAGAGATACAGAGTTCTGGATATATAACATCTTACATCTCTGTCATAAACATGTGGCATTTTCTCTTGTAGCTGTTCTGTCTAGATGCAACTGATTATAATTTGCATCTGTAATGTTTAAGATGATTGGGAAGAGTAAGGGAAGGAAGAAAACTAACATTATTGAGTACATGTTGGATAGTTAGAATTTAATTCTGACATGTTGCTATGTTTATTTTATAGATCAGGAAACCAAGGTCAGAGATTAAAGAACTGGCTTAGAGCCATAGAAATTGTTGTGGGAGAGCATGGGGCTGAAGTAGCTCAAGTTCATACCTCAATCTGTCTCCCTAGGATGCTCCTTAGTTTCTATGTTTTTTGTTCCTAAGTGGTTATGGTGCTGAGAGTTCTATAGAAAACTTCTCAGATCGGTGCAGTCAACATTTCATTATTTGAAATTATTAAAAAATGAGATATTCTAGTGCTTCTCAGAATTGAAAAGGAAGTACATTCTGAGGTTGCCACAGTAGCTAGAGTTTTTGTGTGTGTCATTTAGGTCCATATGGATAATTAAGTTGTTCAAATATTGTATTTTCTTTCTTTGTCCACCCATTTTATCACACTTCTGTACTGAGGGAGGTTAAAACCTACTATTAATACGGATTTGTCTTTTTCATGTCTCTGACAATTTCATACAAATTTGGAATTTTTACATCTTCCTTTTGAATTGGTCATTTGGCCATTATACAATTTTTCTTTTTATCTCTTGTAATATTTTTTGCCTTCAATTCTAATTTGTGTAGCTACACCAGCTTTCTTTTGCTAAGTGTATGGCATTTCTCTTTCTCTTTCCTTTATTTTCATCACATCTGTGCCTTTACTTATTTATTGTATATTTTTAAAAGATTTTATTTATTTATTTGTCGAAAACAGAGAAAGAGAGAGAGAGGGAGTACAAAAGGGGAAGCGGCAGGCAGAGGGAGAAAGAGACTCCCTGCCCAGCAAGGAGCCCCACGCAGAACTTGATTCCAGATCTCTGGGACCATGACCTGAGCAGAAGGCAAAAGGTTAACCAACTGAGCCACACAGGTGTCCCTATTTATTTATTTTATTTTTTAATTTATTCATTTGAAAGAAAAAGAGTGAACAAGGGAGAGCATGAGAATAGGGAGGGTCAGAGGGAGAGGCAGAAGCAGACTCCCCACTGAGCAGGGAGACCAACAAAGAGCTTGATTCCAGCACCCTGAGGTCAGGACTTGAGGCAAAGGCAGATGCTCAACCGACTGAGTCATCCAAATGCCCTAAGATTTGATTTGATTTGATTTGATTTTGAGAGAGAGAGAGAGTGGGAGGGGCAGAGGGAGAGGGAGAGACACAGAATTCCAAGCAAGCTTCATGTTGAGAATTCAACACGGGCTGGATCTCACAACCCTGAGATCATGAGTTCAACCTAAATCAAGAGTCACTTAATGGACTGAGCCAATCAGGCAACCCTAATTCAATTTTTAAAAAATTATTTCATTATATCGCTACTAAAGTTCTCTCTCTCTCTCTCTCTCTCTCTCTATATATATATATATATATTTAGATAGCTTTTTGATATGAAATTCACTATCATACAGTTCACACATTTGTAATGTGCAATTAATTGAGTGGTTTTTACTATAGCCAAAGTTGTATAACCACCATCATTAATTCAAATACATTTTTGTCAACCTTCAAAGAAATCCCATACCCATTAGTTATAATTCTCCAGTGTCTCCAGCCTAATGCACTAACCAACCAGCCCACAGATCTGCCTATTCTGCACATTTTATTTCAATGGAACCATACAATATGTGATCCTTTGTGACTGTCTTCTTCAACTTAGTGTAAGATTTTTAAGGTTTATCAAAATGGTGGCAAGTTACTTTAGTCTTTTTATGGTTGAAAACAATCCACTGTCTGTATATACACATTTTGTTCTTTTATTTGCCAGTTGATGGACATTATGATTGTTTCCATTTTTTTTCTTTTTTTTTTTAGTTTTTATGGATAATGCTTTCATGAATATGCATGTACAAATTTTTGTGTGGATATGTTTTCATTTCTCTTGGGTATATAGCTAGGAGTGAAATTACTGAATCACATGGTAATTCTATGTTTAAATTTCCAAGAAACAGTTAAAATGTTTTCCAAAGCAGCTGTACCATTTTACATTCCCAGAAACGTTGGGCGAGTGTTGTGATTTCTCCACATCCTTAGCAATGTTTATTATCTGTTCTATTGTAGCCATTTCAGAGGATGTGAAGTCATATCTCATTGTGGTTTTTATTTCTTTAAAAATTTTAGGCTTCTATTAATAAGTATATTGGCCATTTGTGTATCTTCTTTGGACACTTATCTATTCACAGCCTTTGTCTGTTTTTAAAGTAGGTTATTTTCCTTTTTATTATTGAGTTCTAAGTGTTCTTTATATATTCTGCAGTCAAATGCTCTACTACTGAGCTATACCCCTCTAAGTGTTCTTTACATATTCTGGATATACATCTGTTACCAGAAATATAGGGCTCCTGAGTGGCTCAGTTGGTTAAGTGTCTGCCTTTGGCTTAGGTCATGATCCCAGGGTCCTGGGATCCATTCCCGCATCAGGCAAGGGAGCCTGCTTCCCCCCTTCCTGCACTCCCCTGCCTGTGTTCTTTTTTCTCTCTCCGTCAAGTAAATAAATAAAATCTTAAAAAAAAAAAGAAATGTAATTTGAAAGTATTTTGTTTCATTTTTTTCAGATACCCTTTTTACTTTCTTGATACAGTTCTTTGTGGTTTTGTTTGTTTGTTTGTTTGTTTATTTTTAAAGATTTTTAAAATGTAATCTCAGCATTCAAGGTGGGGCTCGAATTCACAAGCCCAAGATCAAGGCTCAGATTCTCTACTGACTGAGCCAGCCAAGAGCTCCTGATGGTGTTTTTTAAAGTACAAATATTTTTCGTTTTAAGAAGTCCAATTTATCAGGGTGCATTGGTGGCTCGGTTGATTGGGCGACTGCCTTCTGCTCAGGTCATGATTCTGGAGTCCTGGGATCAAATCCCACATCAGGCTCCCAGCTTCTCCCTCTGTCCCTCCCTCCTCTCATGCTCTCTCTCACATTCTCCATCTTTCAAATAAATACATAAAATCTTGGGGGGAAAAAGTCCAATTTAACTGTTTTTTTTTTCCTGTTATAGCTTATAGTTTTGGTGTTATATTTAAGCAATTGTTGCCACATCTGAAGTCACAAAGGTTTTTTTTTCTATATTTTTTCTAAGCATTTTACAGTTTTATCTCTATATTTAGGTTTTTGATCCTGGAGAGTTGATTTTTATATCTAGTATAAGGTACAGATCCTGCTTCTTTCTTTTAGATGTGACAATCCAATTGTCTCATCACCATTTGCTGGAAAGACCATTCTTGCCCTTATTGAATGGTTTTGGAGTCTTATCTTAAATTTAGGTTGACTCTAGAAAAATATATGGGTTTATATCTGGGCTCTTCATCTTATTTCATTGATTTCTATATTCTGACACTACTAGCACACTTCTTGATTACTGTTGCTTTGTAGTAAGCTTTGAAATCAGAAAGTGTGATCCTTTCACTTTGTTCTTTTTAAGATTGGTTTGGTTAGGGGCGCCTGGGTGGCTCAGTAGGGTAAAGCCTCTGCCTTCTGCTCTGGTCATGATCCCAGGGTCCTGGGATGGAGTCCCGCATCAGGCTTCCTGCTCAGTGGGGAGCCTGCTTCCTCCTCTCTCTCTCTGCCTGCCTCTCTACCTATTTGTGATCTCTTTCTGTCAAATAAATAAATAAAATCTTAAAAAAAAAAAAAAAAGATTGGTTTGGTTAATCTGGGGCTCTTCAGTTTCCGTATAAATTTTAGTGTCATCTTACGAAGTTCCACAAAAAAAACCCAGCTGGGATTCTGATGAGAATTGTATTGAATCTGCAGATCTAGGATTTATTACCATTTTAACAGTATTGTGTCTTCTGATCCACAAAGGTGAATTTTTATTTATGATGATCTTTAATTGCTTTCAGCAATATTTTTTCAGTTTTTAGACTACAAGTTCTATAATTTTGTTATATTTATTCCTAGTAGTCTTTTTTTTTTTTAAATGTTACTGTGAATGGAGTTGTCTCCTTTTTTTTTTTTAAGGTTTTATTTATTTATTTGACACAGAGAGATCAGAAGTAGGCAGAGAGGCAGGCAGAGAAAGAGGGGAAAGCAGGCTCCCCGCTGAGCAGAGAGCCTGATGCAGGGCTTGATCCCAAGACCCTGAGATCATGACCTGAGCTGAAGGCAGACCTTTAACCTATTGTGCCACCCAGGCGCCCCAATGGAATTGTCTTCTTAAAGTAATTTTGGAATGAAGATATCATTACAATTTTTTCCGATCTTTTATTTGATAGGCATCAGGTCAGAGAATATTTGAGGGCTCATTGAGAAGGTAAGTGGAAGGTGGTAATCCCAACATTTTGGCATCACTTTTTCCCATGAGAAGCTTATCAACTTGAAAATAAATTCTTTGTTTGTGCTAAATCTGATGTCTGGGATTCCCCAGAAGCAGTTTCTCTTGATTTATTTTGTTTCTTTGAATGAACATTTTCCTGTTTATTTGTCTGCCTCATGATTTTTTGTTGAAAATTGAGCATTTGATTTTTATACTGTGACAACTTTGGAAATCAGATATTTCCCTTCTCCAGGGTTTGCTGGATTTAAAAAAAGCTGTAATAGTATTTGCTCTGAGACTTTTCCAAACTTTGCAACAAGTATTCCTTGTCATGTATGCTCATGGAAACCTCTGTTCCTTTAGCTCTTATTCAGAATATGTTTTGACAGAGGTTTCCTTGAATGTTAGGAGCTGAAACTGATACACAAAAACACACGATCAAAGGAAGGAAAAGGAAGGAAGGAAGGACGGAAGGAGAGGAAGAAGGAAGGAAGGGAGAGAGAAAGAGTTATCTTTCTCAGTCTTTACAGAGTAGTCTGTGTGGTTTGGGGTGGGGGTCAGGGGATGTCTTTCCTGGTATAGCTAGGTTTGCTCCAAGTCTAGGAATCACCCACAGTGAAGGTTTAAGGTTTTCTCAGGACTTTTTGAGTATGCATCTTGCCTAGGCATGCATGTGACTTCCTAAAATCCTCTGTATAAGCAGTCTTTTTTTTTTTTTTTTTAAAGATTTTATTTATTTATTTGAGAGAAAGAGAGCACAGCAGAGGAAGAGGGAAAAGCAGTCTCACCACTGAGGAAGGTCTCCCCACTCAGGGAGTCTCCCCACTCAGGAAGCTCAACGTGGGGCTCCATCCCAAGACACTGGGATCATGACTTGAGCCAAAGGCGGCACTTAACTGGCTGAGCCACCCAGGCACCACTAAGCAGTTGGTTTGGGATGTCCAGATTTCCCAGTCTCACCGCTAGATTTTCCTCCAGGCCTTAGATGGTCTGTTATAGGTCTCTGTCCATAATCTTTTATTCCAAGTGCCGTAGGTCAGTAGTCACTTTGTAGCTTTGATGAGGAATATTTGCTACATTTTCATGCTTACATTTTAACTTATGGAAGACAGAGGCTAACAAGTCAGTTGTACAGATATCCTTCAGCCTTATTAGACAGACATACAGAATTATGTCCAAGGATTAGGGCAACTGGGAACTGGGTTGTTGCTGCTGCCCAAGATCAGGGAAGAACTAGGATGAGGGAAAATAAAAATACAAAACTTTCCTGCCATTTTGGAGTTGGTTTTCTCTTGACTGGGCCTTTGCTACGTAGCAATGTTTTGTTTCCAGAGCTCTTACAAAGTTGGTTTAGATAGCTTCTGGTTGTTTTGTCAAAATTTTATGGGGGAAGGAGTGTTAGGACCATCCTAATCTGCCATTTTGCTGATGTTGGGTTCTGTAAGGGTTTTTAGCCACCCAAATAATTCCAATTTTTTTCCATGTTTCTCTCTACTTTCTGGCATTTCATATGTGAAAGATGAGCTAGGGGATAAAAATAAAATCAAAGGATGCATTGTTTACTGTGCAAAAGAATAGCTTTATTCCCCATTATGCCACAAGTAAGATACTAAGTCCTAATAATTCAGGTTCAATGATAACATTTGCCCATAGAAGTTATTTATTAAATGTTTTCTGATTTGGATAACATTTATGTAAAACATTTTATGATACTGTATTTGATTTTCCTGTATAGTTGGTAAATATCTTTATATTTCAAATGCTTTAATACAAACTTCAAATATTGCTTATATTTTATTTCAAGTCATAAAATTATTTGCTTTCAATTAAAAGCAACTATTTCTCTCTCTTTTTCTTTTTTAAAGATTTTATTTATTTATTTATTTATTTATTAGAGAGAGAGAGAGAGAGAATTTACAAGCAGGCAGAGTGGCAGGCAGAGGGAAGGGGGGAAGCACGTTCCCGACTGAGCAGAGAGCCTGATGGGGAGTTCTACATGGGGATCTACGTGGGGTTGGATCCTAGACCCTGGGATCATGACATGAGCTGATGGCACATGCCTAACCGACTGAGCCACCCAGGCTCACATAGAGACCATATTTTAAGCTATCCAGTGTAATGTGGGAGTTTTCTTTTCCACAAAGGTATGGATTTTTAATCTCTGTGAGAGAGTAGTGAAGAGAGTAAGAATGTTCAGACTAAGAAGAATAGCCATCCTACGAGGGCACAGATATTTTTCTGATGCCTAGAAGTAGTGGGATATCACATGTGGCACAGTTGAAGGGTGTTTGATGAAGAAAATAAATATATACAAGGCGATAAAGATGGCATTTGAGTATGTGCCTAAGAGCTTCAGAAGAAACTAATAGGCCGTTACCAAGAGAAATAGTAGACAAACATCCTAAACTGTTACTCTGAAAACCAAAAGCAGTGTGAGAAATTTATTAAACATGCTAGTATAGACAGAAGTAAAAACAAAATAGCTAAGATCTTTATCTAAAAGAATAGACTTGATGCCAGAGTTTAGAGAAAGTAAGGGAAAACTAGAACTCTGGAAATGAAAGCATTCAAGGGGACAGCATTCATGCTGAGGGCTTAGGTTATTTTATACCACAGTAGAATCTAGTAGAATTAAGGAGGGCTTTACTGAGGCCCAATGGAAAAGAAATTTTCATTAAGAGAGGCAAAGAGAAAAAATAGGGGAGGGAGATGGAAAGTCCCAGCTATAATTAAAAAAATGAAATCAGGCAGGCCAACCAGATAACTTAAAACCATGAGTTTGGATTCATGTGTCGATGTGGTTATGTACTCCAAATAGCAATGCATGCAAAACCACAGTTAAAAAAAAAGTGGGAAGAAGATGCAGCTGTCATAAAATCAAAGTACAGAAAAACATCTAGAATCCACTGGCAAGGTAAAAGGTAATGCTGGTTAACACAAAGAAATGGAAATTAATCTAGTCAACAAATCAGGTCAGGGTATGTACTCTGGACTCTTACCACATAATACTGATTGCCTGTGAATGCTTCTTCATAATTGCCTGTGAATGCTTCTTCATAAGGATTCGATCTGTATCTTTCTATGAGACCAATGAACTCTCCTCCAGATCATAGGGGTTTTCTTTTGCTTTTTGTAAGTTTGCTAAAAGCAAATGTAACAATTGCAACCACCTTTAACTGAAGCAAAATGTGATGGTTTAAAAACTCTCAACCTAAAGCACTTTGGTTATAGACAAAACACTGTGTACAGTAAGGGGACATGGACCTCAGTTCATTGCATTTTATACTCCTCTTTCTAACTATTTACTATGTAGACACTGATGATCTAGCATCTGCTCCTAGACAACAAGCAAGAAAGGGAGCCCAGAAGCTGATACAATGATAGCAAAGAGACCTGTGGTTATCGTCTTTCACCTGATGGTGCCAAGAATTCCTCTGAGTCAGATTCAAAGGCCTGACAAGCTGTCAGATTGACCCAGAACCGCCCAAAGCCACTTTTCCCTCTGCCTTCTGGTATACCGTCCTGTAGTGTACAAGCTAAAAAAATAAAAGTTACATTTCTCAGACTGAGTTGCATTTCGGGCTTTGGTGCAGTTTAGGTTCTCATCCATCGGATGCTTTTGCACAGGAGCTAGAAGGTAGAAGACAGGCAGAAGCCTGGTTTCTGTTTCTTCCATGAAAATAAGTCTTTTAGAGACAACTTTTTCCCCTCTGACAACTTCCTGATGATTGATGTTTCTTGACTGTGGATTTGTCCTGATTGTGGTAATTTCATGACTGTGGCAGTGGCCCAGCGCCAGACACTGTAGGAGCAGCTCCCCCCTCCCCTGGCGCCTTTGTTTTTCAGGGTGGCTCTGTGTTATTTCCTACATGTTCAACCTGTTTGGTTCAGTTCAATTCAATTCAGTCTGTTTCCTCAAGCTTCACCAATCCATAAGCACTTCCTTCCCTTCTATCTTTGGCTAAACCTAGCTTTACTGTATTGTTTTCTCTAAATCCTGACCCATACAGCACCCTCTTCAACGATGAGTCCAATAATCTACCATGATCACTGACTAAATCATGTGTGATTAGATACAAGCCAGGACCTTAGTTAGATAAGACTAAAGTTAAATACTGGCTGGGACCTTAGGTGGCTCTGGAAATTCTGAAGCCGGCTGCTGACTTGGATACATTGGCAGATATCACTAAGGTGCCTGGATTTCATGTTATCCAATGTATTTTCCAATCACTGAGACACTTCCTTACTCTTCCTTTGGAATGAGACTAAAGACATTTTATCAGGCCTCAAAGACATGGTGGATGTGTCATTCCAGTTAGAAGGGCACACTCCAGTCTCTTGTGTGTATGTATGTATGTAGTAAAAAGTTAGATGAGGTCTTCAGGATGACCACAAACTTCATCAAGAAGCTTCCCTCCCATCTGTGGTAGGAGGAGTTCTAGAATGGTTCCCAATAGCATCCATATTCCAGTCTTTGCACCCTTAGGTATGATGCTAGTTTAGCTATAGTCATCACAAGGCTCAGATGGGCATGAGCTGGACATAGTGACTTGGTTTGAACCAATAGAGCACAACAAAGTTGGTGAGATGTTAATCCCGTAATTTGGTTACAAAATACTCTAGCTTCTATCTTGCTTGAAGATGCTATTGCCTTCTTGTGCTTTTTGTACTTTTTGATGAGGCAAACCTCCATGTTGAGGATGCCCTACCCAGAAAGGCACCAAATCCTCATAGCCCATAAGGAACCTATATCCTGCCTACAACTCTGTGAGTTTGGGGGGCATATCTCTGCCCACCTGAGCCCTGTGATGATTATAACCAACCTGGCACCATGACTGCCACATGTGAGAAACTTGAAAGCATACGGATGTATCCTTTTAAGCCACTGAGTTTTGGGATAATTTGTTATTCACCAAAAGATTTTTTTTTTTACTTACTTTTATTTAGTTGTACTGAGTTTTTAGGTTGCACATTGAAAAAACACCTAACATTTTGGTTGGCACATGGGGATTCTGAGAGCTTCTGAAAATCTTAGTTTAGAATTCCAGAGATCCACAGCAGACGGGGGAAAAATCAATGAAATGAAAAGATAACCTACAGAAGGGGAAAAAATATTTACAAACTATATCTGGTGAGAGGTTAATCCCCTAAATACAAGAGAACTCGTGCAACTCAATAACAAGAACAACAACATTCCTCCCCCTCCCCCCACCAATAACCTGATAGAAAAATGGGCAAAGGACTTGAAGAGCTACTTCTCTAAAGAAGTCATACAAATAGCTAATAGGCGTATGGAAAAAAATGCTCAATGTCATTAATCATCAGGGAAATGCAAACCAAAATCACAGTGAATATTACTTTGTATTTCCCAGGATGACTATTATCACAAAAGCAAGTAACAGGAAGCTGGGATGCGGAGAAATCAGAACCCCTCTGCACTGTTAGTAAGAATGCAAAATGGTGCAGCCACTATGGAAAACAGTGTGGAGGTTCCTCAGTCAACTAAAAATAGAGCCATTCTATGGTCTAGCAGTTCCACTTTCGGGTATTTATTAAAAAGTGAAATCAGGATCCCTAAGAGATATTAACAGACCCATGTTTATTGCAACACTATTCACAATAGCCAAGTCATGGAAAGAAACCAAGATTCCATTAACAGATGGATAAAGACAATATACTATATACATTCACTGAAATATTCATTACTTGGCCTTAAAAAAGAAGGAAATTCTATAACATGCAATAACAATGAATGAACAATGAGGACATTATATTAAGTGAAATAAGCCAGTCTTAGAAAGACAAATATTGTGTAATTCTTATATGAGATGACTAAAATAGTCAAATTTAGAGAAACAAAGAGTATAATGGTGGTGGCCAAGGGCTGGGGAAGCGAGAAATGAGAGGTTGCTCTTTAGTGGGTGTAGTGTTTCAGGCATATGAAAATGTTCTAGAGATCTCTTGTACAACTCTGACCCTATAATCAACAATACTTTACTATACATTTAAAGTTTTAAGCAGGTAGATCTTGTGTTGAGGGTTCTTACTGCAATAAAATAAAATTTAAAAAATTCCAAAGATTAAAGTTTTTGAAACAAATGGGGCACTTTTATCATTTTAGCCAAGTTTTTTAAATTCGTAACTCTGTTGAGTAAGGGTGGATTAAAAATAATCACTTCAAAAACAACCATCTCTCTCCATCTTTCATTCTCTTTCTCACTGCTTCATAGGCCAAGTGTCTTAAACTTCAGTCAGTGGTCATAGTACCATGGTTTCCTATCATAATTTTATTACATATCTAACTTTTTTCCTTTCTTACTTATTAATTGATACTTATCTTTCCCCAGGGACTTCTGAACTTCTTTTCAGGTGAACAAGCCATGACCCCCTCCCTCCCCACTTCCTGCCCCAACTTCTTCCTACACTCTGGATGTAGTGAAGAAGACATTTAATGTATCCTCGAAGAGAGGGTGACTCTTTAGGGCAGGATGAACCCATCCAGAGTGTGTCAGCATCATTTTTAGTGACCCCACTGTTAGCCTTAGAAGCTGACCTCAACCCTCTGTGGTGTATGGACAGAGACTCTCAGGTGCTGGGTTTTGAACAGTGTGAGTGGAGGGGTCACACAATTATATCCAGAGCCCTCAATAGTCAGCCGTGCTGTTGCCATGTAAATGCAAGGGTCACATTGCTTGTCCCAAGAAAACTTGCACTTCATGTCCAACAGCTGAGTGGGATGAACAGCCTGCCAGTGTCTTAAGGCTACACCGCAATTTTATCTCAAGGTGATTTTGCTCCATGATGTTCTCAGCACCTAAATCTCCAAACAGATTTCTGGATACCCGGTGTGGTGGGTATGTGGTTGCAAATGAACTCTCATTTCTGTACTTTTGGGGTTGGGCTGGGTAGTTTAGTTTACTTAGTCTGGGGAACATGGCAAATAGATGCCATTGAAGTATAACCAAGCCCAAATTTTAGTAACACAAAGAGACATAACAAAGTTAACACAATTCACTGGAAGAAATACATATACTGAAAGCGTTGACTGCTCAGGAATGGTGACGTCATAATTGCTGAGGAATGGTGATGTCCGTATATTACTAATTGATGCTCCTCTTTACACTGAGCCTGTTGAATATGTGTTTTGGTCTACTTAGAATTCTCATTCCATTATCGGTCGGATCCCCTCTAGTCAAGCTAAATTCTATTGATTATTCAAGAATCGTAAATTTTAGAGTCTTCCAAACCTTTCATATGGGATTAGATATACCTGTTATTGCTTATGCCAGCTGTGTACCTGGAGGATATTTATCTACTATTCCCTTCCCTACCACCATCATCACCATCACTATGTAGCCTCTACCTCTAGGTGTTGCTGGGGTAGGAGAATGAGTCGAAGAAGCAATGGTTTTTACTTCCTTTTACTTAAACAAATGACCAGAAGATGCCTTGTTCATAAATGTGATCTGGCTTACAAAGGGGAAAGCTCCCAATAGATGAAGTTTCAAAATGTCTTCTGTGTCAATATGTAGTTAAAAGATGGTCATCAAAGGGTATATATGGTCCCATAATGGACTTAACATATTACTTGCTTATCTTACACAATAGAAGGCCCTGGGACATAGCTAAAAAACAAACAAACAAACAAAAAACAAAACAAAACAAAACAAAACAAAAACCCCCAGAACTGCCTCTGTTCTATGGTACAGAGGAAATATTGCCTGTGCTGTGTATAACTGAGGGGTTGTTTTAGGAAAATATCTCTTTTTCTTATTGTGAGTTCAGGCTCTCTTGCCCTGAGTTTGTATATGCGTATGCTTGTGTGCTGGAAGTCTCCGTTGGGTTCATTGCTGGCTGGCTGGATGCCCAGAAGAACAGAGTATCACTGAAGACCTCCCTGGTGGATCATCTCCAAAAGGAACTGGCTTTAGGGGCGGACATCTACTCTTAACAGTTTGGGGAGTCTTGTTGGAGAATGACATTTTCTGGTTGGATGTCTATGGGGGCTTAGAGGTGACCCACTCCTGAAGGTAGAGTGTGGGATTTTCGTACAGACAAGACAGGTTCATATAAGGGTTTGCAAAGTCAGGAGTTATCTGAGAAGAATATGAAGCTGAGGACAGGATGGCACTTTTAGGAATTTGGGTCCAACCCCAGGGACGTCTGTTCTGAGACCTACACCTCTTGGTACTTACCATTTTTGATTATGGTCATGATTGTGGTTAATGTACAGTTTTTCTTGTATGTTGGAAGTCTTTCTATTTATTCTTAAATATTTAGTTCTCTCTTGTGAATGCTTACGGTGTTTTGTCTTGGTATTTTGAGACACCAAGGAGGAAACCAGGCAAGGAAGGTGGGCTGTCCCACATGGACTAAGTCCTGTGGTTGACTGTGGTGAATGAAACATGTTGGGACCAGCAGGGAAGAGAGGCAGAGAAATAGCTGCTGGTACACAAATGAGTGGACGTGTGAAAACCCCTTCTCCCCCAGGACACTGAGGAAGGGGGCTCAGAAGGGATACAACTGATTCTTTTCATTTATTTTTATTTTTATATTTATTTATTTATTTATTTTTAGATGCAACTGACTCTTCGGTAAATTCTCATTAAGTACTCTCCATGTCTTATCACCTCTCAATGTTTGTTTTCTCCTGCAGAGGCCCATGAAGCAGAGATTTGGTATACCCTGTTTATTATTTATTTCTGCTCACGAGCATGTAGTAAGGCACGAAGTAGGAATTTAAAAAGTATTTGTTAAACGAATGAAACTATAACTATTTTTAAGGCTTAAATTAGACACATTCCATCACTTGGGGGACTGAATCCAAGTTTAATTTGTATTATTTGCCATTAGCTGATGTGTTACGACTATTACTTCTTCTGAAAGGCAATGCGACAATCATTAACTTGACATTATCGGTAAATGGTAAATTAAATGCATATAAGTAAAATATGTATGACCAGGCAGATCAAAACCAGCTTAACACCCAATCCCCTCAAAACAGTAAACTTCTTTGCACTTAGACACACTCAGGATATTTAGAAATTTGATCAATGAAATAACTAAATAGAAGATTTATGAAATAAAATTCTCATAGCAATTAAACAGAATCATAAATTAACTTGAGTTCAATAATGATCTACTCTAAAATTCTGTTTCTGGACAGAATCACTGTGAAACACCTTTGAGTTTAATGTCCAGTTTAGTCCAAACTGTGATTTAAGAAATGGCCACTAGATGGCAACATATATTGATAAGTTATTTTTCAAGGTTAGGTCCAAGTTGTCATTACATGGTACACAATTTGCAGGTAAAAATTATTTTATTTTTTAAATTTTATTTTAGATAAACTGAATCACACATTATTTAAGACATATGAGAAATATCCAAAATAGGGTTAAAATTGTTGTCTTGGGAATTTTGGAATTTGAAGAAATTTTCCCCAAGGTTAAATATTTTGGGTTAACAACTGAGTGGATTGGATAATCAGTATTTGTGACGTTAAATGCCAGTTTTGAATGTGAGAGATATTATGGATCTTAAAGTGTAATCTTAATCTTTAAATTTATATGTTTTAAATCAGCATTTATTAGTACATGACAATAACAGTAATTAAAAGCTGGATTTATTAAAGATTAACTAGTTCTTTGTAGGGCTTTTCAGAGATTTAATAGTTAATACGTATTCCTTTTCTCAAAAGGAAAAGTGTGTAGAATTCCTCAAGTGGAACATCTTTTATGGAGCATTTCCTTACTGAACAGTGTTTTCCAACATCGGAAGGAAAATGGAATCCGAAGTAAGGATTTCTAAACATAACAGTATCATTAGAAGTGATCGTAGACATGTGAAGAAATAAGAAATATATGTGAAGTAACAAAATACAGAATGTAGTGGTACTAAATCTAAACTAATTTTTGAAAATATTGCAACTTCTAAACTTAAAAAAAAAAAAACTAAAATTCTTTGGCTAGTTCATCTGGCTTGAAGATAAATTATATCCTGTTCTGCAAGAAGATAATGGGAATATTAAAAATCTCGCGTTAATGAGCCCAAAGAACTTAATATAATCAGAATGGATTTTTGTACATTTGAGTTTCTTTTTTATGAGGGAAGAAAATGGCACCAGAGACAGGAAACTGGGTATTGATTTCTAAAAGTGCAAACCGTAAGACTGTCGTGGACTGATGTTTTACATTTCTTGAAGCGCTAAAACTTCTTACTGCAAATTCGCGTTCACAGTGATAATGCCGTGACCCTACAAGACCCTACAGCATAAAAGACAGATGCTGTTATGTTTTCTACTGGGCTCAGTTGAGAAGTTACTTGGTGAGGTGTCATTGCAACCACACAAGGATGGACTAAATATCACACACATTTTCCCCACGAGTGAATTTGTTACTAGTTCCATGTGTTAGTCACCAAAAGGATTCACGTCTGATTAATAACCTCTAGTGGATGATTTTGAATTAAGCGATCAGTTCTGATTTATCGTCCTATGCTGCCATCCGGTGGTTACTTGAGAAATGAATAAAGTGGGGAGATGTTTAAAAAAAAGGTCTGAACTATTTGCTTCTGTGGCGTTAATAGAAATAAGGGACTCGAGCCGACCTGTGCCAGTTTCCCCGGAAAGAATGATATTCAGTGGTGTTCCTTCATTTATTTTCTCTAGCTTTCACCCCTATGAGATAGGATGAGTTTAAAATAGCTGCTGCATAATGTATGAAGGAGAAAAATCCTGAGAGGACTTAACAGTGCGGAGAAATAATTGTCTTATTCTTAAATATTTCCATGGGGGGCGGGGGAGAGGGAGAACATCTATTTTCACCTTAATTTTCTTTTGATCAGGAGAACTCATTCTATTCTGAACAGTTTGTCTAAACCAGGTTTTGAAAAATATCCATCATATCCATATGGTAATGAAAAAGCTAAAGCCGATCAGCAGAGAGCCGGGCTGATTTATTCAGGAATGCGACTACTTCAGGTTTTATCTTTTTTTATCTTAATGAAACATGGTGCCATTATGCAAGTGGTCTTGCTATTACCTGCAAAATAATCTACACTGTGATGGAATGGAAGTCTCTTTGAGCCAATTCAATGTAGAAATGCTTTCATTTATTCACAGCAGATAATGAATTATCTTCTAAAAGAAGGATAGCTTTTGATCACCTCTTTTTAATTTAAAACAAATTACTTGCTCTTTCCTAGTTGTAGCTCATGAAAAAATAACTTAGTGAACATTATATTAAGGATTAATCTTAATGATATTAATTCTTATGATTGTATTGTCAAACCAATTAAAGCCATTTGTCTATACTAACTGAGAATTTTTCTGTTAATGTTTCTATTTTACATAAATAGATACAATGAGTTGTAGTGTGTAGATCAAAGTCATAGAAGAAAACAGAAGTGAAAGAAAATTGGAAATCTAAACTATTGATTCAGCTTTATGTTTAATTATTCATTCATATGGCCCTTGATACTGCATTTCAGAAAATTTAAATATTGCAATTTTCTTATTAAATATTTAGTTTTCGTACTTTTATGTTGTAATATTAACAAACCATGGCATTGCCTAATCAAAAAAAGAGTCATAATGCTAACTTGCTAAAGTTTATTTCATTTCATTTCTGCCTTCTAGTCATCTACTAAATAAGGACATTAGTTGTCAGATATTATTGTTGAAAATATAGTTGGGTAGAACATTACCATCTTTGTAATGCATGTAGTGTTTAGTAAACACAATAAAATGTGATCACCTTACCAATGGTGAGAACATAGTTACATCATCACTGTAAATTGACTTTATTTCCTTCTGTAGGGGAAAAACTATATGCATAACAAATCAATATAAAATGAAAAAGGTAAACAACAGCCTGCTAAATAAATGACATAAAGCAATTTTCCATCAAAGCCTCTGTAATTACTTTGTGCAACAGGCTGCCCTTAATACAACAATTAATTAATTTTTCCAAATGAATTATGCAAGCCAATATTTTTTCTTCATTAATGTTTTGTTGAAGTCATTAAGTTTCATTAATGAATAACAAAGAAGCAATTGGGTCTTTATTCTAACGGATATGTATTAATGTGCTTAACTTGAACTAAATGTGTTTCTGGTATGTAATCAAATTTGAATCAATCAAGTCAATTTACCAGTCAAATGTCCTTTTGGGGCCCTTCTGCTTCATGTGGATGGCTCTTCACAAAGCACATGCTGAAAGTGACCCAGAAGGCTCCATGGTTCTGCCAAAGATCTCATCAATTCCTAGTTACAGTCCATTTGATTTTCTAAAGGAGAATTTTGATTCTAATTATGATGAATGTGAATAAAAGCTTAAAATGAATCAATGTAAAATTATGACTGTTTGTCAAGATACCAGTTCCCTTTCCAAAGAGAACAGATAAATTCATCCTAATCTTAGTTCTGTGAGCATATGAAAAGATAGGTTTACTATTACCTTTTCACAAGACATGTGACTGAAGAGCAGCGAAGCTCATCTTGTGTTTATACCATGGCTATGTATATGAAATAAAAAAAGTATTGATTACTCCACTATCAGATGTATGACATTGTGACCTATTATCTCACTACTTGAACAAAGCCTGGCCATACCCTGATATAATCTGCGGAACATCTGAACAAGAACACGTTTCTCAAGATACCTGCATCTATCTATGAGCCTGTCTTTTTTTAAAAACCAGTTGTTAGTAATAACTGAAGTAGCTTTTGGTATTTTAAAAATAAATCAAGCAAACTATATAAAAAATTTCAGCAAGATTTAAAAAAATTAATAATAATAATTATTATTATTTTTGGCCTGGCAGGTGTATTCATTCTAAAATTTCCTTTGGCAAGATTGTTGTAAAATCACCTTTACAAAGAAAAATAAAGTGGGAAGAATTACTCTACTTTGTATTAAGCCTTATCTTTCAACTATAGTAATGAAGACAATGTGGTATTGATAGAAGAATAGGCATGTAGATCAGTGGATCAGAAAAGAACACCGGAGATACATCCACACAAATAGACCCAGCTGATTTTTGACAAAGGTATGAAATCAATTCAATGAAGGAAAAATAGCCTTTGGACAAATGCTGTCTGAAAATTGTATATGCGTGGGAAAAACATGAACAAAAACAAAAAGCAACAAAAAGAACCTTAACCTAAAATGCAGAACTTATACAAAGATTAACTGAAAATAAATCATAAAGAGTTAAATGTAACACATAAAAATATATAACTTTCATAAAACCATAGGAGAAAATCTTTGGGATCTAGCACTTACTAAAGAATTCTAAAAGCACAACTGAAATTGATAAACTGGTACTCATTAATATGTGAACTTTTTCTTCTGTGAAAGCCCGTGAGGATTGGATGAGAGGACTAACTATGACTGGGAGAAAGCATTTCCAAATCTCATCTCCAAAAAAGGACTAGTATTTTGAGTATATAAAGAGTACCTGCAATGCAACAGTATAAAACCAAATAACGTAATCAGAAAATGAGCAAAATGTAATAGATATATTAACAAAGAAGATAATACAGATGACAAATAAGAATATGAAAGATGTTCAATATCACCATACCTCAAGTAATGCAAATTAAAACCACAAGATATCACTACACACCTGTCAGAATGGTTAAAATAAAAAGTGAAAATAGTTTGGTGGTTTCTAATAAAACCAAACATGCAATCCCCATATGACTCAGCAACTGTACTCCTGAGCATTTATTCCAGAGAAAATGAAAAATTGTACAAGGGTTCTCTCTGTATCATTTCTTATAACTACCTATGGATCTACAATCATCTTATTAAAAATCTCAGTAATAAAAAAAGAAAACCAGAAGAAGTAACTAGGAATAAATGGAACCATATGGTTGAGTTTCATGTATTTTATTAGGTAGTCAAGACACAGGTTAACATCAATGAACACAACAAATTATAATTAAGATACATATTTCTCAGAATTCCAGACTCCAAATTATATTATAAAGCTGTAGGGATCTAAAAAGTATGGTACTGGCATAAAAATAGACACAGAGATCAATGGAGCAGAATAGAAAACCCAGAAATAAGCTCACAGTTATATAGTCAATTAATCTTTTTTTTTTTAGAAGATTTTATTTATTTATTTGACAGACAGAGATCACAAGTAGGCAGAGAGGCAGGCAGAGAGAGAGAGAGGAGGAAGCAGGCTCCCTGCTGAGCAGAGAGCCCGATGCGGGACTTGATCCTGTGACCCCGAAATCATGACCTGAGCAGCAGCTTAACCCACTGAGCCACCCCGGCGCCCCTAGTCAATTAATCTTTGACAGAGCAGGAAAGACTATCCAATGGGAAAAGACATAGTCTCTTCAACAAGTGGTGTTGGAAAAACTGGTCAGCTACATGCAAAAGAATGAAATTGGAATATTTTCTTTTTTTTTTTTTTAAAGATTTTATTTATTTGACAGAGATCACAAGTAGGCAGAAAGGCAGGTAGAGAAAGGGGGAAGCAGGCTCCTCGCTGAGCAGAGAGCCCTATGCAGGGCTCGATCTCAGGATGCTGGGATCATGACCTGAGCTGAAGGCATAGGCTTTAACCCACTGAGCCACCCAGGTGCCCCTATTTTCTTATACAATACACAAAAATAAATTAAAAATGGGTTAAGATCTAAATGTGAGATCTGAAACCATCAAAATCCTGGAAGAGAGCACAGGCAGTGAGGCCTCTG
Organism: Mustela nigripes; assembly: GCF_022355385.1. Taxonomy (NCBI): domain Eukaryota; kingdom Metazoa; phylum Chordata; class Mammalia; order Carnivora; family Mustelidae; genus Mustela; species Mustela nigripes. The sequence goes on along the minus strand of NC_081564.1, from coordinate 50,985,851 downwards.
ACAGGCTGTGGCAACATTTTTTCTCAGTATGTCTTCTGAAGCAAGGACAATAAAAGCAAAAATAAACTATTGGAACTACAACAAAATAAAAATCTTCTGCACAGGGGCGCCTGGGTGGCTCAGTGCGTTAAAGGCTCTGCCTTCGGCTCAGGTCATGATCCCAGGGTCCTGGGATCAAGCCCTGCATCCGGCTCTCTGCTCAGCGGGGAGCCTGCTTCCTCCTCCCTCTCTCTCTGCCTACTTGTGACCTCTATCTGTCAAAAAAAAAAAAAAAAAAGCTTCTGCACAGTGAAGGAAACAATAAAACTAAAAGACAACTTATTGAGTGGGAGAAGGTATTTGCAAATGATTTAGCTGATAAAGGGTTAGTAACCAAAATATATAAAGAACTTTTGAAACTCAACAACCATAAAATAAATAATCCCATGAAAATATAGGCAGAAGACTTGAACAGACATATAAAGAAGAAAATATACAGATAAACAATAGACACATGAAAGGATGCTCATCGTTGCTCATCATCAGGGAAATGCAATACAATGAGATGTCAGCTCAGACCTGTCAGAATGACTAAAGTCAAAATACAAGAAACAAGTGTTGGTGAGAGTGTGGAGAAAAAGGAATTCTCTTCCACTATTGGTGGGAATGCAAAGTGGTACAACCACTGTGGAAAACAGTATGGAAGAACCTATAAAAGTTAAAAACAGAACTACCCTACAATTCAGTAATGTGCTGCTGGGTATTCACCCCCAAAATACAAAAACACTAATTCAAAGGGATACATGCATCCCTGTGTTTATAGTAACATTATTTACAATAACCAAATTATGGAAGCAGCCCATGTCGATAATAGATGAATGGATAAGAAAGAGCGAGATATATAAAATGGAATATTATTTAGCCATAAAATGAAATACTGCCCTTTCCAACAACATGGATAGAGCTAGAATGTATCATGCTAAATGAAAAGAATCAGAGAAAGACATATACCATACTACAATGTCACTCATATATGGAATTTAAGAAGTAAAACAAGTGAACAAGGGAAAAAATAGAGAGAAAGAGAGACAAGACAAAAAACAGGTTCTTAACTATTGGAAACAAGCTGATGGTTACCAGAGGGGAGGTGGGTCAGGGGGATGGAGGAAACAGGTGATGAGGATTGAGGAGTGCCCATCCTATGAGCACTGGGTGAAGTATGGAAGTGCTGAGTCACTTACTGTACACTTGAAACCAATATAACACTGTTTGTTAACTATACTGGAATTAAAATATAAAAGACACATCTCTAGGTAAGTAGATCATTTAATATTAGTTCCAATATCTATACTTTAAGTAACTGCTAAAAGCAGTTACATGTAACTAAAGAATATATTTCTATGCTCACCCCCTTTGAAACTTCACCTTTTACCTGATTCTCATGCCATGAATTCTCATGTGCTTTCCTGATGATCTACTTTTTTAACTTTTTATTTTTGCACACTCTGGTTCAATCTTTCCCTTTTAGCAAGGCTAGTAAATCTATTGTTTGTTGTAATTACTCCAAATTCAGGATTAAAAATCACCATTGACAATATTTCTAGAGTTCATGCTAGGTAAGGAATCAATGTATACAAGTCCTAGAGATGGAATTCTACTCTAGGACTCATTCTTTAGAAAAGTTAACTTCTTGTTGGGTGTTCTTGGCGTTGTATGTGATCATCTAATCTTCTACCCTTTCTCATTTAATTTTTTCCTTTCTTATTTCTCCTTTTTCTCCCATTATTAATTTCTGATTTTACAACAAAGAATGGTGGATTTTACAAAGCAAGATAACTCTACAATTAAATAGGCAAGAAAACGAAACAGAAAATCCTTATAGTTATATATTTGATTGGCTACTGCTAGGGTATTATGATGAATCATTTCATTCCTATTGGTGTGGGTAACACACAACGAACCCTCCAAAGAATTGTTGATATGATTTTAACTGCATGGAAATGTGTTCGGTCAAATTTCTGTGTTCTCTGTTTATGGTTGTCAGTTGGCGAATAATATTATCAAGTGATTAATTAGTTAGATGGATAGATGCCACACATCAAGTTAGTGATATGTTTTGAAAAATGATAGGTTTAAATAAAACAAGGATACATAAATGTATGAATAATGATATCTATTAGACAAATAGCTTGATAAATAGCCAAAACCCGTCTTTGGAAGGAAAGAACCTGAAACTATTAAGGTAGAAGGAATAGGGTGAGCGGGAGGTTCCACACAAAAGAAAAATCTGACTCATTAGGATATTGTTCAAGCAACAATTTAATGCTAGCATCTCTATTCTAAGAAGCCAGGAATAGACCTTGTGAAATAACAGGGTGTGGCGCCATTACGGAACCACCTAGCACACACACCATATTCGGTCTTTTTGGGGAAAAAAACCAACAACACAAGTTCTTAATCGTGTAGCTTCCCTATCTCGACTTTGTTGTCATAACTTTTCTTTTGATATGCTTTGCCTTCGGTACTAGGGGTACTAGGAGCCTGGTTCTCCATTCCTCTTACTCAGAGCTGAAGGTGTTGGATTTACAGCAGTTCCTCAGTCCACAGAGGTAACTGCAACAGCAGTGATAGTTCTCATTTTTCTGGGCTCTTCAGAAAGAAAGAAATGTTAAGATTTCTCACCAATACAACTTTCCATTTTCTAGTTTATATCCTTGTAATGAAGCCTTGTAAGTTTTTAATTATAGGCTCTCACACAAAAGCCGATAGTGCATCAAAATCAACATTACACTTCTGAAAGAGCAATGAGTGCTTTGAGGTCCATTTAGAAAAGCCTGAGCAGTTCAAGTTTGGTTGTGTTTATGTTATGGCATTTATAATGACAAGCAATCTGGATGAAAAGTAAAAGTTCTGTGAATCAACCAGATGTGTCCAAGTATCTAAATTTTCAGCATCAAAAGACTGAGTGAATTTTTATCTTAGGATAATTAGCTTCTTGTTTGACTGTAAGATTGGGCGATTATTACACTGCCAAGGCATGAGGTACTCAGATGACATTTAACCATCAGCCCTTGATTGTAAAGAATTAGCAGAGGGCAGTGTGTAGGAGTGGGGCTTTGGGAGTTAAACAGGACCTGGCTTGAATTTGACCTCTCCCACTTGTTAGCTGGATACCCTTGAGAAAATTAAGAAACTTTTCTGTCTTCATCTATAATATAAATATTTTAATCATGTCTGTCTTTTAGAGTTGAAATGAGGATTATATACACTGTCTAACAGAAAGTACTAAGTCAGTATTAGGTATTGTTGTTGCGTGCATGTTATATTTTCCCCATAGATTAATATCTCTAATGTCAGGAACTGGTTTAATATCTTCCACAGTGCCTAACATACAGGAAATCCTCAAAAGGGTTCAGTAAATACACTGTGACAAAATTTCATTATGTTACATAATATCCTCCTTTTAATATAGCTTAAATTTTTAAGTTCTACTTTTTTTTTTTTTTAAAGATTTTATTTTTTTATTTGACAGAGAGAAACACAGTTTGAGAGAGAACACAAGTGGGGAGAGTGGGAGAGGGAGAAGCAGACTCCCTACTAAGCAGGAAACCCAATGCGGGGCTCGATCCCAGGATCCCAGGATGCTGAGATCATGACGCAGCCAAAGGCAGACGCTCAACAACTGAGTCACACAGGTGCCCCTCTATATTCTGATAGTGTCCATCAAATGATTCGTGGTGTCTCCTTTGAGTAGGGAAGTCTCAACAGATACTGTTCTTAGGAGACGTTTAGTTGAGAAAATTAGGAATTTCTTACTACCAAAGTTCAATGGATTGTCAAAATAGTTCATTTTACTTTCTGTTATTATAATAAAAGTCTTCTCACTGTAGATGAGGACAGTGAAATTATAAATTGCTGAGAGTTGTGTTTCAACATTTTTTTAAGAGAGTAGCTCTCAGGTGAGGTGTTTTTGTAACACACACACAAAACACACATCTACACAAAAAACAGAAGTACATGAAAACAAAGGGGACACAAGGCTACTCTGAAAGGAGTTGGATATATCTATATATATATATCTATATCTATATCTATATCTATATCTATCTATCTATCTATCTAGATTGTGGTGGTGGTATCATGGATGTTTGCCTGTGTCCAAACTCATCAAATTGTACAGATTGAATATGTATAGTTCTTTGCATATCTTTCAGACCTCAATAAAGCTGTTAACAAAAGAGCAGACGCAGAGACAAAAACAACCATGACCCATTTGGTAAACTGCAAATCATTCAGCTGACTGTGATACAGAAGAACACAGGGAAGGATAGTTCATGGTGGGAAATGGCTTTGGATGAGTAAGCAGGGGACAGATGACGGAGGGCCATGATTGTCTTGCTTTAGTGTATATGCTTAACATGGAGTCAGCATAAGTTACTGAAAAGCTCTAAACTCAGATTTTAAGAAATATCATTCTATCAGGAAGAAGGAAAGTTGGAAAGACTGAAGACTGAGACATCAGTTAGAGGACACTCATAATAATCTAGTTGAAGCTGCTCATGGCCTCAATGAGTGATTCTCAAGGTTGGTTACCGAGTAAAACAGCTGGAGGAGTTTTTCAAAATTATTGATTCCAGAATTACTGATTCGTGATTCAAAATTACAGTTCTGCTATAGATTAATGAAGTCAGAATCTCCAGGGGTAGAACCTGGCATGGGTATTAAAAAAAAAAAAATCTCCAAATGATTGTAACATGCACCTCATTTTCATAACTCATGGCCTGGATTATGACAACAGCAGCAGAAGTGGAGAGAAAGAGTTGAATCAGAGCGTTTCCAAGGCATGAATTATAGAACAATGTCCCTTAAACTTTATTGTATGGAGAATAAACAGAGAATATTGGAAAAACAAAAAACAAAAAAACAGATTCCTATTTAGGTCTGGGGTGAGGGTTGAGATTCTGCATTTTTTGGCAAAATTTCAGATGGTGTCAAAGCTTTTAGTATATATATATATATATATATATACTAAATATATATATATGCACATATATATGCATATATATATAATCTTGCTCAATATATATATAATATATATATTAGGGGAGAGAGAAAAATATAAATCAAGAATGGTTTCTTAATTCTGACTAGGATCACTAGGACAGTCTGGTAATAAAAATTGGAAGAAAGGCGTAAATTCATTTTTTTTAACATATTGAGTGTAAAGTGTCTGAAAACAACACGAGAGAACACGCAGATTCTAGATCCTAGCTTTGAAGTTTGGGCAGGTGAAAAAGCACTGTGTGTCATCAACCTTTTGAGAGTAGTTGAAACCATAGGGATTGGTGAAAATGCCTGGGTAAATGTGGTATGTAAGGTGTAGCCAAAGACAGAATTCTGACAACAGTAAGAACAGAACACCAAGGTACAGGTTAACTTAGGAAAGCATAGTAAGATTTTCCCAGAAGCTAGAAGAGGATTATCAACAAGATAGCTGCATCACAAAGGCCAAGGAAAGAGGAATTGAAGAGGAATTTAACCTGCTTAAGTCTCTGTAAGATTATTGAGTGAGATCCATGGGATTTACCAATAAAAAGCTCACTTTCGGTCTTGCCAAAAGTGGCTTCAGCATCCCAGTGGGTGGACGAGTGAATTGGAAGTCAAGAAGCAGGACAAGACTTCTGAGATGCTGGCTGTTCTGTGAAAGGAAGAGGAAGAGGTAAATGGGTAGAGGATGTTGCAGGGTCCAGAGAGGGAATTTTTTCTTTTTTTAATCGCCTTGTTTGCACATTAATTTTGACCATCTCTTTCTAAGTTAATTATTCCCTTGAACATATGACAAGGTATGTTTTTTAATTATTTCTGGCTTGACCCATTATTTTAGTTTATATTCCTCTGCTAGTTTAAGTCCCAAAATACCTCCCTGAAGTTTTTCTGTTAATCACTCTGGTTTAATTCTGAGTATAAATTGCTCAACAAAGGCTCATGGGTTCTAACATGGACAGTCTTCCTATATCCCTGGTTGCCAGCTTTCTTGGCTATTCTCCATGCCCTACTCCCAGGCAAGTCTCCCACACGTCATCAGGTCTCTGTACCTTCTTTTTCCCTATGGTCCCTAAGCCAGTACTTTGGGTACCCAAGGGTGTTCTTTTTACCTAGAGTCCTATAATCTGACACTACGGGGTGGGTTTTTATCCTTGAATACACATTACAATCACCTCCAGAAATACAGATGCTTGGGCCTCACCTTGGGTGACTTCCATCAGAATCTTGGAGGTGCACCCCAGTCCTAGCACGTGATTCCTACACACAGATGGGGTTGAGAAATGCTGCTTTATAGACATCAGTGTCCGTTTCTTCCCCACATTCTGTTGGAGAAACTTCTGTTTCTTCTGCAAAATTTGAAGACCGCCAAAATACCTGTTTCCACAGGGTAACAGGTTTCCTCATGAATATGCAGAAGAACATATCGATCTTGGGAAGGTTATTCTTATAATGCCACAAAAACTTAACTGAAAGAGGAGAGATTGATCATAGGCAGAAAGTTCAGGAGAACGATACTCTCTGGAAAGGATGTGTGAATTAAGATAGAAGATGGAAATGGAGGAAGGATCTAGAAACATCATCTGAAGACCTAAGAGACTGAAAAGAAGGTTGGGAAGATTGGAATCAAACTGGAAGAGCGATATGAAATTGTACCTCGGAAGGGGCCCCAAGGGACAGAGGAGCATATGGGACTCTATTTATGATAAAGGGAGAAGGCACATGAAGCTTGGGGTCACAGGTGGCTTTAAGGAAAGCTGTCTCTACTTGGAACATGAAATTACACCTGATGGACAGACAAGGATAACCTTGCTTTTATCAAGAACTAAAAAAATCGCCTATCCAAGATGGAGCTAAAACATGTTAGTGTGGAAAAAACAGTTTGCTAACCCCTTATAATTGGGCTCTGTTCTAGTAATTTGCCAACAACAGCTTCTCACTTCAGAGTATCAACAACTCATATTAATTTTGTGTTTGAGATTTAGAGGGTTTAGGTGAAGTTATACTTAAAATCCTATTTCTGTCTGTGCCTGTGACCATTGACTAACTTGAAGAGGTTTTTGGGTTTTTTTTTCCCTACCATGGGAATAGATGACTCATTAGTTGCTAAACGATCACTGCAATTTAGATACTGGCATTCATAACGTTATTTAGTAAGTCCAAATGACCATTTAAAACCACCAAATTTAAATGGCCTTTCATGTATGAACAATTGCTGAGTTCTCAGCAATATAAAAGCCAAAAAAGTTTAATCAACCAGACAAAAAGCTAACTCAGGCAGAATGAATTGAGTGTAGTTTTGTGTATATTGCAATCAGTTTTAGTAGTTTTCAGCCTTTAAAAAGGATTGAAATTAAGAATTAGAAAGTGTTTAAATTCATTTTAAGTTCCCTTTATAGAATCTTACCATATATTAAGGATAGATGTTATTAGCCCCTACAATCAGTCCACATTTATCACAGTAATTATGAACTTGTTGTTATGCTTACTGTTGCTTTAGTTTGATTATAAATGCCAAAACAGTTTTAATGAAATATTTCTTTTTTGGTAAAGACACCTTCAGTATGAGGTAGCTATATTGAAGCTTCATAATTTGTTACAATCATATGGAATCATTATAAACTGAAAAGTTAATACTCAAAAAAGGAATGACTATTAAATATAAGGTATTAGAATTTATTGGATAGGCACTTTTAATTTATATTGACATAAAATGATTTAGCTTAGAAATGAATACTTATTAGTTTGGAGAGAAGATTTTCCTTTTTAGGCATTTTCTTTGACTCTAGAAAAATATTTCCTTGTTTGTGAAGGAAACAATGTATGCCATGACCTATGTTTCTCCTCATTGGGTCCACTCATTGACATCAACCGGTTGGTTCTCTGGAATTGCGTTGTGTGGCTTGAATGTCACATGTAGCTAGTGAGTCCTGAAGGTGAAGGTGTGGCCAACCTAAATCAAAAAGTGCTGATCCAGTTTTTAGAGAGTTCTTATGACATAAGATTTTACTGATATTGTGATATTGATCATATGTTGCAATAATAATATGTGGATATATTGGTATGAATAAAGTGTAGGTAGCAGTCAGCATAGCAGGACCCTGAGGCTCATTGTAAGGAATTTGGATTTTTTTCCTGTTTAACAAGAAGACATTGACAGGTTTTGAGATGATAGTAAAATGATTGGTTTTTGGAAAGATCATTTGGCTTCTGTGGAAAGAATGGAATGAGGGGGTATGAGATGGGTGTGGAAAACTGGAATTTTTGCATTAATCCAAGTGGCTTAGGTAAAATGCCAAGGGGAGATGGATGGAACTTACAGCTTTATTTTGAAGGAAGAATAAAATGAACTGATGATAGAAGCCATATTCTGGAATGTGCTTATAAAAGGACACACCGAGGAAAAGACTCAGTTTGTTTGGCATGCAATGTCCAGATTTGCTGTCTTTATTGACCTAACCTATTACCAATCTCTTAAAATTCAATGTCTGGGTATACAGTTCTGTAAAATATCAGAAACTCACTTAGCTGGGTTTCCTTAAACAAGAAATCTCTCAAAAGAGCTGGTACTCCACATCTCTTCTGCATTAGGTCATCACAAAAACTCTCTGACCCTCCGTATATAGTAAACTGTATTTTATGGGAGTGAGGGTGATTTTGTGTGCTGTGCTATTAATCTTTATGAGCCTAATGATCACCAAAAATTCAACAAGAAGGTAAAACTAATTATCTGAAGATGTGGGGGCAGAGGATCTCTGCCTTCTGTGACTTATATATTCTGTCTACTTGGAGTCTTTGAATTGAGTGTGCGTCCTACTCAGTAGTATGCTTAAAAAAATGAACACAACACAGACATTTTTACTTCGAATGGCTTAGTCACTATTTAACATTCCATCTTCATATACTGTCTACATTGTTAAATTGCCTGAAACTGCAGAGCAGTCAAGCAGTACACAAATTAAGCCACAAAGTAATCGGATTTCAATCACTAAATATTCACAGCTCAATTAAGTTATTTACTGAGATGTTTGTCTTGGCTGTTGAAATCTTTGCATATTTATAGGTACTTCACACTAACCTTTTAAAAATATCCTGATGTGAAAATAAAAAGCCACATTTGTTTTATAAGGTAGGTTGAAGTTACTGCTCCAGGTATTTAAAAATGAATAAAAAGTCAATTACCTTCAAGTTTTCCAAGAGTATGATTTGGTATCTATAATAGAAAGCTGACTACAAATTGCCTGATTATGCTTTTGTTTCTGAAAAAGAATATTAAAAAAAAATGTGAACCAAGTTACAATTCAATCTTCTGTTCTTCCCTCCATCTTGCCATATTACAGATGGATCGTATTTTCCAGATTCAGCACTTCTATCTTTGCTTCATATTTAGCCATAAAATCCTGAGAGTGGCTCTGGATAACTTGGTTCGATTCTGTTTTGATGTTTCATTTCCTTCTTACCAACGAGGGGACAATAACAGTTACCTAAGTCAAGGTGGTTCCAGGATTCCTCTGACAAGTTAAAAAATAGTGAACATACATAGTATATATTCAGAGTGCATGATTACAGTGGCTAAGATTTGGAGCAGGACCTTGTTAAGAATTAGTACTATTTAAAGTGCTTTATTCTTTTCAAAAACTCTATTTTTCTTTTTTTAAATTTTTTTTTTTTCCAGGTGTCTTAGCATGTTTTTTTTTTTGGTTTTGTTTTTTTTTTGTTGTTGTTTTGTTTTTTTTTTGTTGTTTTTTATAATTTTTTTTATTTTTTATAAACATATATTTTTATCCCCAGAATTTATTTATTTATTTGACAGAGAGAGATCACAGGTAGGCAGAGAGGCAGGCAGAGAGAGAGGGGGAAGCAGGCTCCCCACTGAGCAGAGAGCCAGATGCGGGGCTTGATCCCAGGACCCTGAGAACATGACCTGGGCCAAAGGTAGAGGCTTTAACCCACTGAGCCACCCAGGCACCCTTCAAAAACTCTATTTTCAAAACCCATCTTACAGAGGAGAAATATTTAGGCTTGAGGATGTTAATTGCCAAGCCTGGTCATACGTGACAGGTGCAGCTGATTCTAAGAAGGTCCGTATAAATTCAAAGCCTACGCTCTCAAATATTACAGTTTATTAATTCTCTTAAGCCAAATGACACAATCCACTGTATTAGTTTTCTATTGCAACTGTAACAAATCACTACAAATTTAGCGGGTTAAAACAACACAGATTTATTACTTTGTAGTTTGGAGGTCAGAAGTCTGAAATGGGGCCTGAGGGATTACAATCAATGGTTGAATTCCTGCTGGAGGCTGAATAAGAGGATCCATTCCTCACCTTTCCCAGCTTCTAGAGGCTGCCTGCATTCCTCTCTGTGCCCCTCCTCAGACCTGACCCTCTTGTCTCCATCTTATAAGGACCTCATGACATTCCAGGGAAAAACCCCTTATTTATTCACACCTGCAAAGTCTCCTTTGCTGTGTCAAGTAATATATTCTAAGGTTCTGAGAAGCAGAATATAGCAGCTTGGGGGGGGGGCATTATTTTGCTTACCACATTTATATTGAAATAATAAATGTATTTTAGAACATATCTTGGAAAATGGCTCCTATCTTTACGTATGACAGTGAAGTACCTATTTCACAGGGTGGTACCATTCAAGTGGCATCTTTGATGATGAAAGCTGGAGTACATCTGATCATCTAAACCTTTTGGTAAAATCTGTAAGGTTGCAAATGGACCCTTGATAATGTAAAAAGGTACCAGCAAGGATCCCATCAGGGAATAAATCCTTTAATCCGAGCATTGTATGCTTGGGGCAACACCCTATCAGTTAATGTCCATCTGGCTTGGAGAGGTTGCTTTATAGTTGTATGTGATAATTACATCACACATTGTGATTACATCACACATTTTCTGTACAAACTCCTCTTGGTGTATAGACTATTGACTTTATGAATAAATTACAGTTTTTCAGAAAAAAATTATTTAAGATAAAAGGGTAAAAGAGAATTGAATATTTTTCAACCATTTCTTAGAATTAGAAATATTTAGAATAGGGGCACCTGGGTGGCTCAGTCAGTTAAGCATCTGCCTTCGGCTCAGGTCATGATCCTGGAGTTCTGGGATAGAGCCCCCCACTGGGCTACCTTGCTCAGCGGGGAGTCTGCTTCTCCCTCTGCCCCTCCCCCCCGCTCGTGCTCACACGGTCTCTGTCGCTCTCCCTCTCAAATAAATAAATAAAATCCTTCTTTTAAAAAAGAAAAATTTTAGAATGTTAAGAAGACATTTAGGGTATTGGAAGATATTCATAAGTTTGAAAAAATCATTAACTCAGGAGATTTTTAAAAAAGATTTTATCTATTTGACAGACAGAGACAGAGAGCGAGAGAGCGAGAGAGCATGCATGTGCAGGAATGGGGGGAGGAGCAGAGGGAGAGGGAGAAGCAGATTCCTCACTGAGCCACCCAGGAACCTCCTAACTCAAAAGTTTTTGATTTACCTAAAAATAAATAGGATATATCCAATATTACTGCTAAAAAATGATACATATTAACTTTTCCATGAATGGTACAAAGGGAAAAAATGATCATTGTTGGCATTAGTCTTTCAAATCTTAATTTCATGGTGGAAGTTCCTGTCCTATCCTCCAAAGTGTCAATATTAGTAAAAACCTTTTGGTTATATTCTTAGAGGCTAATCCCTGTTTCTTTTGTTTTTCTTCCCCTCTCTCCCTCCCTTTGTCCTTCCTCCCTTTGGTTCACAGAGCCTCTTCCTGTGACATATATACCTGAAAATTAAAGTGTAAGAGGATTGGTTGGAATCTCTACGTGCACCTGCTTAAGTTTAATATAACATTAAACTTTCTCCTAAAATTAAGTGTGGGAGAATTTTTTTCTCCTCCTCCCCCTGTAGCTGGTGCCTGGTGGTTGCCCAATTCCAATTCTGGGTCCAGATACTTCCTAGGTTAAGAAAACTAAGGGAGGAGAGAGCTCCCCTCAACCCATTGCAATTCAAAACAAAGAAAGATGCGGACATTTTCAGCATATTGTGGGAAAGAAATGCCACCAGGTAGAGGGTTCTGAGGTCCTTTTCAGGACCAGAGAAAGTAAAACTGCTGAAAAGAAATACTTGGGCCTTTGCTTTGAGGCTGAGGGAAGGAGGAACGTAGGAGGGAGAGAGAGAGAGATGGAGAGAAAGGGTTTAGGAATCTCAGAGGGGAGAGACAGCATGCTGAGGAGGGCGTAGGATACTGTAGGCAGGAAACTCAGGCTGCTCACCAGTCAGGGGGCCAGTGGGTGAGCTGCAAATCCCTGTCTAAGGAGCACTGTGTGCTTTGCCAACCCTGGCTGGGGCCTGGAGTTGGGAGCTTTCCTGAAATCCTTTTGAGACCTACCTCATCTGTGCTACTGAGAAGCAAAATTAAGGTTTTATTGTTGTTATTACTGTTTTCGGTTTTTCTTTATCGGAAATAAATGTGTTGCCCTGACTTTCTGATGTTAAGTGCATAGTAACTAGGGGTTACACAAGCATTCAACTTATGAGAAATTATATTTCAAAGGAAAAAGGCTTTTTTGTTGGTGAAGGGCTTGGAACATGATTTGACCTGTCAGTGAAAACAAAAACACTATTGTTGTATATTCCTCTTTGAGGCTGACAGTCCTGATTCCTTCCTATAGCATGAGCAAGGGGGGAGCTGAGACACCGATGCTGGTTTTCTGCATTCAAAACTATCTTCTAAACTGCTGAATCATCTTGCTATGCTATTAGCCTTATTCTCTCTGAGATAAGATATTAAAAAAGTCTTACTTTCTTTTCAGGGGAAATGAAAGTTCTTAATGGGAGCTTAGAGCATTTTAGAATTCAGGGCAGTGTGTGTGTGTGTGTGTGTGTGTGTGTGTGTGTGTGTGTGTGTGGTGTGGTGTGTTTTTAAACTTTCAATAAAGTGATAACACAATCTGTTATAATTATTTTCGACTCCCAGATTTTATGCTTCACTGTAATGAGGCATATTCCTTCATCGGAACAGCGTCTTCACAGTATTTACTCACTTGCATGTTCGCCTTATCATTAGACTAACAACTCATGAAGAACAAGGACTAAGATTTTAATTCTGTTACATAGGAGAAACTCAAAAAATGTCCCTTGATTAAAAATTAAAAATTGGCTCTCTTTCGGGAACTGGAACTCAGAAGGCAAGTTCACAGGCAGAGTCTGGTATGGGTTGAATCGTGCGCCCTCCCAGAAACGTATGTTGAAGTCCTAAGTCCCAGTATCTCAGATGTGACCCTTATTTAGAAAGAGGGTTAAAACGGATGTAATTGGTTAAGTTTAGATGATGTCATATTGGAATACGGTGAGTCCCAATTCTAGTATGACTGGTCTCTTTGGAAGAAGACAGCCGTGGGGAGACAAAGACACCCAAGAAGAAGGCCATGTAATGACCAGGGACCAGAGGGATGCACCTGCAGGCCAAAGAATGTCAAAGGTGGCCAGCAAGCCTAGATGCTAGGAAGAAGCATGGCAGGACTCCTGCATAGGTTTCAGAGGGGGTCCCAATGCCTTGATTTTCGACTTCTAGCATCCAGAACTGTGAGTCAATAAATTTCTAGTGTTTTAAGTCATCCAGTTTGTATTACTTTGTTATAACAGCCCTGGGAAATTAATATAGACCCTCCTTGTGAAATATTTCTTAATTATAAGTCTGACAGGGTCTTAAGGAATGTTACCTTTTATGATGATAAAGTAGTATATTTTAGAGATGGGATGTAACAAGCTTATCTAGGCCAGTTTGGTTGTTTATGTACCGTATTTCCTTCTGCTGATATCAGTAGCCTTTAATTATTAGAGGTAGCTGATGGTTGTAGGCTCCCACACAACCTCAGTATGTGGTCGTATATTAAAGCAAAGCAAGTGGCAAAAAAAATGCTGCATATATAAAAGCATATATGAGAGGGCAGGGCAGGCCCCATAACTATCATTCCTGCAATTCTTTTAAGCTCTAGCTCTGAGTCTTTGGGCTTCAGTCACCTAAGACTGTACCCAGGATCCCTGAGGTTCAGACCCTTCTGTACATTTTTGAGCAGAAAGCTGAACAGAGCCCTAAAATGCAAACATCACAGCTTACTGGGTGTGTTAGATTCTATACCAGATTCATGCCAGGACTGAAGGTCTTATGATGTGTTTCTCATCAACCCACCTTTTGCAATCCCTCTACCAATTAAAGATTTTAAAATCCTTTCTTCCAACTCATACTCTTTAAGTGCTTATGACAAAATAAAGATTCTTAAAGCTTTTGTAGAAGCTGCTTCTGCAATGAAAACTCCTGATAAGAGTGTTTAAAATGCTAACTAACCACTTTAGAGTATGAAATCCTGATTAAAATATTGTGCATTTTATCAAGTTGCCCTAGGCTGAACTGTTACACCAACCATCACAGTAATTACACTCAAGTGTTTTAAAAATAAATGTTATAGTATATGAGAGTTAATGATTTCATTTATTCTATAAATATTTATTGAGCATTTACTATGTGTCAGACACTATGCTAGAACCTGGAAATACCAAGACACATAAGATATGTTCCTTGCCCTAAGGTTGTTCAAAGTCTAGTGCTGAGGAATATGCATGTTAAATAGGCAATTACTTGTGTTCCTGTGGGAGTTGGGTAGGTAATGCAAAGCTTCATATGGTGCATGTAATAACTCAGATAGGTGTCTTTACAGTATCTATATACAAATGCATTCCCAGGATCATATATTGGGAATCTCTTTAAATCTTCTAAATTCCTTTGCAAGAAATGATTGGACTCCATGGTTTTCGATATTTAATTGCTGACAGTTTTAAACTTCACCTCTTGATTTTCTTCTCTACATCCATGCACGTGAAGAAAGTCGGGATTCTTCCTCCTTTGTCACTGATTGAAAATGCAAAGCACATTAGCTCTTGCCCGTGTGTGGGATCCCTTAGCCAGGTTTCAACTACTCAGCACAGTAAAAACTCCAAACCAGGCTACCTTTCTTGCTCTCTCAAGCAAGGTCAGACTAGCTTAGGAGACCTGCCTGCTCTCCCTAAGAGCCTCATTATATAAAAACAGAGAGTAGAATGGTAGTCGTCAGGGGTTAGGGAGATGTTAGTGAAAGGGTGTAATCTTCTACTTATAAGATGAAGCATTTCTGGGGACCTAATGTACAGTATGGTGGTTATAGTTAACAATACTGTATGATATGCTTGAAAGTTGCTTAAGGAGAAAGTCTTTAATTGCTCACCACACACACACACACACACACACACACACACTGGTAGTTGTGCCAAGTGATGGAGGTGTTAACTAACCATATTGTGGTGTCATTTTTCAATATATAAGTGTATCAAATCAGTGTGTTGGATATCTTAAACTTATACAGTGTTATAGGTTAATTATATCTCAATAAAGCAGGAAAAAAATAAACACACATATATAACAAACAAAGACAATATATGCAAAATTACCAGAGTCCTGATTTCCATAATTGGTCATGGGATCATAGTTGATATCTGTAGCATCTACTTTCAACTACCCATTCCATGGTTCCCTTGCCCACAGGGAGAACCCCAGCTGCTCTTAGTTTCTTATTTGGTGGAGTGATCCAATCTTCTTTCCAAAATGATCTAAATTCTTAATCATTCTGCCTTTTCCTGGTGCTTGTAGTTTTCCATTCTATTCCATGACAGCAAGAACATGCAATGTCATCTACACAGCTGCAGTGAACTGAATTCTGACAACCATATGAGCTAGGAAGAGGATCTCGAGTCTCAGCTGATATTGTAGACCTGGTCAATACTTTGATTTCAGTCTAGTGACACCCTGAGCAGAGGATGCAGATAACTGGTACCCAGATCTCTGACCTACAGAAACTGTGAGATAAATTTGTGTTGTTTGAAGCCAGAAACAAAATAATCAAAATCCCCACACACATAAAAAGAAAAGTTTTTTGGCTGGGTTTGACCTAATCATGGAGGGCCCTTTGAGGAAATAATTTGAGGTCACAGAAAGGGGAAGCAATAATAGCTCTTCTCCTGTTGACCTGAACAAATAATTTGCGGTATGTAGAAAGGATTCTTGGCAGGAAACTACCAGAAGCTTCTAGAAGTTAAAGGCCTCTGTTCTACAACCATAAGAACTGAGATTAGTGGATTTGGGAGATGAATACAGCTTTCAATGGGGTCCCAAGTCTGGTGACATCTGGAGCAGAGGACTCAGCTAAGTCATGCCTGATCCATGGAAAGTGACATACTGTAGGTGTACTGTTGTTTACCCACCAAGTTTGTGGTTCTTACACAGCATAGAAAATTAAATACACATGTTTATGTGAGCATCTTGGTATTTTAGAAAGATTCCTTGATAGTGAGGTGAAAAATAATTCAGAGGGATATGTATTAGTTTCCTACACTGCCTTAACAAATAACCATAAACTTAGTGGCTTGAAACAACACCATTTTACTATCTTACACTTCTATAGGCCAGAAGACGGACATAGGACTCAACACTGGGCTAAAATCAAAGCGTCAGCATGTTACATTTCCTTCTGGAAGCTCTAGAGAAGAATGTGTTTCCTTGACTTCTTCAGCTTCTGAAGACAAGCTGCATTCCTTGGTTTCTGGCCCCTTTCTCCATCTTTAAAAACAGTAACATTGCATCTCTCTGACTCTTCTTTGTCATTACATCTTTGACACATCCTGGAAATGTCCCATTTTTAAGGACTTGTGTGGTTTGATTGGGCATACCTTGAAAACCTAAGATGATCTCTCATCCCAAGGCCTTTGACCTTAATTACATCTGCAAAGTCCCTTTGCCAAGAAATGTAACACATCCATAGGTTACAGAGACTAGGTCTTGCAGAGTCACTGTTCTGCCTACCATGACACATAGTTAGAGTCAGGGACTTGAGTTTGGAAATTAATACAGAATCTTGGTAAGAAATGATGACAACCCAAAGGAAGTTGTAGTGGCCAAGAAAGAACAGCTTAAAGAAATGGTAGCAAGTAGAAGACTAGACCAGACTTGTACATGGAGAGTGAAGGAAAAAGGAGACATAGAAGAATTGAATAGTTAATAACTAGGTGAGAGGCAGCATAATTTATTGAAATAGGCTCTCATGATGAGAAGATGATAGAGGTAGAATATGAAAATGAGATCAGTGTTTAATAGGCTGAATTTAAGTTTTTGTAGGACATTGAATTATAAATGGGCAGCAGATGTACCTTCAAAAATAATCACCCTAGACATCTGCTGGTCAAGAAAAGGAAAGTAGAGCATGTGAGCTAATTAAAATGTCCTAGAAGACAGAAAGGTGAAAGTGACCAGCAAAAATGAGAGTCAAAGTCGTAATGTGAGATTGTAGGTGAAGGTTGGAAAGAGACATCAGCTGGGGAGAGAACTCTGGGAATGATTCAATGTACAGGCAATAAAGAAAAGAGAAGCCAGCCAAGAGGACTGGACTGGAATAGAAAAAAAAAAATAAGAGGAGAAATAGCAGAGAGCACAGACAGTGAAACAGATCTTCTAAGGAAGGATCAAGGGACAATACTGCAAAGGGATCAGGTCAGATAAATCACCATCAGACTTTACACTCAGAAAGGTTTACCTGTTTCAGTGGAGGTAACGATAGTGGCTGCAGGCCAGAAGGTGGGTTAAGAGAAGGGGTTTTGCTTGAGCCATAGAGGTTTCTGTCTCCTTTTCTTAAAAAGTTTCAAATAACTTTGGTAATCATAATGAAAATCCGAGTTTTTGTTTTGTTTTGCCTTTTTTTTTGTTTTTGTTTTGTTTTAATTCAATTTTTTCAGTGTTCCAAGATTCATTGTTCATGCACCACACCCAGTGCTCCATGCAAGACCTGCCCTCCCCAATACCCACCACCAGGCTCACCCATCCTTCCACCACCCTCCCGTCTAAAGCCCCGTTTGGTTTTCAGAGTTCACAGTCTCTCATGGTTTGTCTCCTGCTCCGATTTTCCCTAATTCACGTTTCCTTTCCTTCTCCTAATGTCCTCCACGTTATTCCTTATGTTCCACAAGTAGAATTTTTGTCACTGTCTTACCTATATATGGACATACACTTCTGGTTTTTCACACTGGCATTCAAAGTAAGTGATGGGAATGTTAACAGAAGGGTAAATACATAGTAGTAGTACTCAAAAGGGAAAAATATTGAGCCAATTTTCGGCATCCTTATTAATATGGCCAAGATGGGTGTTTTAAGTGTAAAAATTTAATTCAGATTTGCATAAGTGGGAGTTGCAATTATTTTCTTACACAAAGGAATTCTTACTTTGAAAAAATAACTTCTAATTACATTCAGTTTAATTTGAATGTAAATGTGTTCCTGGCATTAGGACCCTGCTGAAGCTAACACCTGCTGTCTCAAAAGGCTAATCATTTGAAGTTGTTGCAGCTTGAAACAATCCCTTTTCATAGCTCCTGTTTCTGAAATGACCATTTTGAAGCTCTCATGTTTGAAATTCTAGTTTTTTTGAAAAAAAAAAAAGATTTTTAAAGAAGAGAAGGCACCAACAGAATGGCAAAAGAGAAAAAAAAAAGAGCACATTGAAATATGTTAGTTTTAAAAGTGAAAAAAATTTCTTGGTCTTCTGCTAAATGCTAATGAGACATAGCCCTAGGCCCATGGGGAAGATAAATCAGGTTTAACATTCTCCCTAGTTACTAAGAAGGCTATTATATCTGAAAACACATTTTAGTCCCACATAAGGAAAGCCTTTTAAGAAAAGGTTGACTCTACAGTTTGTGAATCAACAGCCCTGGCATTGTTCGATTAAGAGCTGTTGATTCCTTCCGAAGCCTGGTTTAAGTCCCAGGAGTCAGCTGATTAACAATGAGTGTGGTTTTGTTGAGCTGTCTAAGGAGGATGACATCAGGTTTCCAGCCAGAATTTTTCTGATTCTAAAACTCTCTTTTCTTAGAAAGGGTGGGTCTTAATATTCAGCTACAAAATAATATACCAATATTGCTTGATCTCAGATTGTGACAATTTTGACTTTACCCCTCTGAGAAGTTTTCCATTAGGTAGTAATTTTCTTCTTTTGGTATTAAATCCACATTATTATGGTATTTGTTAATTACATAGAATTTGTTATGTGTCAGGCATTGTTCCAAATGTTTTACATATATTCATTTATTTGCTAGTTATGTAAAATGACAGTGTTCTTGGACAGAAATATGTCTTCTTTTAGAGACAAGTAAATTTCCACGTATAAATCACAACAGCTTAATTATTATCTTTTCAGTTAATGTATAATTGCTGACTTCCTATATTATGCTCTTGGAGTTAGCAGGGGATTGAGAGATAATACAGTGAAAGGCACTGAATAAAGGTAAGATAATAAATGGGTTAACATTAGATTAATTTCATTTAATTATGTTCATTAATATAAATTATTGTTGCCCTAAGGATTTTTTTTTCATGTCAAAAAACAAAAAGCATTTTGACATTCAGTTGACTGACAGCCGTTTCTCCTTGTGCTGATACTTCTAGATGGATTTGGATGATCCTAAATGATTTTTCACCTTTGGGAAGGGCTTATCTAGCTTTTTAAATAAGGGCCACTACCTTAGAGATTAATCGGTTTCCAAATCTGATTAGTAAGAACCTTATTATCTCAAAATTCATTTAGTATTTTATCAATTAAAACAGGGTACAGTTGCTATGGCATAAAATTAACAAATTCTTCAGTCCATGCGATGTAAGCCACTGATTTCTTCCTTCTTCGTTGTTTGTATAATACCATCTAGAATTTTTAAAAAAACATAAATGCAAATAAGAATGAGAAATACCATTAGAAGTCAGATGTAGATTCAATTCCCAGCCCCTTTCTACTGTTTCTTTGCCAGCTGCAAATGAAGAAGGCCACTTGAATGAGAACATGAAGAGGCTATTCAGAGTTTGCAATAGCAAAGGAATCTGCTACTGTCACTTGCGTTTGTCAGAGACTCAAATGCAGGTGAGACGTGGGGGAATGGGAAGGCTTTTGGCACATCTGACTGGAGAAGACAAGGTAGAGAGAAGCTGGCTGTCAATGGCCAAATCATGACTGATGTGAGCTGGTTGTTACATAGGCTGTGGCTCTGAATTCTATTGTCATATATGGTCTGGCCACTGTCCCTTTGTATCTTCAGTCTCTCACTGGAATCTGAGGGTCGGGGCAACAAAGATTCATTTGTATCTATCCCAAGTCTAGACCTGGAGGGATTCTAGGGGTCTATGAAGACCCCTTAAAATGGAAACGATACATTAGATGCAAGACATAAAGAGAAAATCTAAAGAAACAAATAAAATAATGTTTAACTAAGTGTCCACAAAATGTAACACTATGCCATCTTCATAATTTGAAAATGGTTTGTGGGCTAGTTTTTTTTTTTTTTTTCAATTGACAACAGTTGCAGAGAAATAATAGTCAGTTATAATTAAGTGGTGGGCCCATAGGCAAATAATTTTAAAAGCAAATTCAAGATACTCCTTCCAAAACTTTGAAAACAAATCTAATGTGATTCACGGGGGTATGTGATGGATTTGATACTATGTGGGGTGAGGTCTCTCACTGCCAGAGTGCCCTGCGCCTGTGGGAGGAAATCACCAGCTCCAGCTCTTGGCCTCCGTGAGATCCTAAAATGGCGGTTCAGTTGACAAGAAGGATAATGGTGAAGGTGCACTTTCACGTTGCCCAGACTCATTCACTTAACTCTAGTTAAACTAAAAATTCTGCTATCATTCAAGCATCATTATAATTTAGATTGTGGAGGAGGAGCCTTCTGGGATGCTTTGGATGCATCAGAGTGGCAAAGACATATTGTGCAGTTAATTAACCTCACAGAAAGATGAAAGAAAACTACCCAGCAGCACAAACTTGACTTATGTTTATTTTTGTATTTGTGCCTTTGTCCTCATTTGGTTTTCTTCTCCCCAGCCCACTGCCATATGCTGCTGGGACTCAGCTGTAATTATCTTACCCACAGACGAAACACAAAGTGAAATAAAGCAAACAGAAACTTCACCATCACAATTCCGGACCCTGCTCTACAGAAAGTGTCTGCAAGTTAGCATGAGACAAAACAAGTTCTTTTATGTGGACCAAGAATATTGAAAGCGTTTTTCGTGCAAACTTCTAGGTATGGCCACAACCAACCCATGACTCAGACGTCTGACCCTGTATTGACACCCACAGATTTAAAAAAAATTCTACCTACCACAGCTGCACATTAGAAATAGCTGGGGTACTTAAAATAAATTCAGCCCCCAGCTCCACCACATTCAAATAAATCAGATTTTTTTTTTAATTGAAAGATTTGATTTATTTAATAGAGACAGCGTACATGCACACAACCAGGACAGGAGCAGGGACAGAGGAGGACACGGATTCGCCGCTGAGCAGGGAGCCTGATGGGAGGTTCTGTGCTCGGACTCCAGGCTCATGACATGAGCCAAAGGCAGATGCTTAACCAACTGAGCCACCCAGGTGCCCCTAAAGCAGAAATTCTGAGGTAGGACTCAGGCATTGGTATTTTTGCACCACTGTTTTCCACCTTACCTCTGCTACATTTGGCTGGTGATTCAACCTGACTGAAAGCAAATGAATCAGGCTCTCCCTATGTCTGAGATCACAGTATAGCTATGTGTATTCTCCATGTGTCTTCTCATTTGGGATAGTTTTTGCTGATGAGTAATTAATTAGTAGCCGTTCTCTTGTGGAATAGTTAGTAAAGATAAACTATCCAGTTGATTTCCAAATCTAAGCAACTCAGAGCTGCAGATGTGAAGCATTATGAAGTGAAATTTCAGAGCCTTTTTTCTCTTTTTCTCTTTTATATTGCTATGAGAGACTCCTAGAAGTCGAATTTAATTATTCTAACTAAAGAGATAGATTGGCCAAACAGAGGAAATTCTTTCATATTTTCAGAAAACTGACCGATGTGTTGTTTTTGCAGATCTACTCTGCTTAAAGTAAGCCAGTAAGGTTACTTAGCAAATAGATTAGAAGGTGGTAATTTAAAACTATGCAAAGATCTGATTTGGAAACCAATTCCCAGGAAGTCCATTTTTTCTTTAGTTTAGATGACAAATAATAATGCATATTTAATGCTTCCCTTTTCACTTACTTATTTCATAGCCAGAGAAACTGAGCAGAGAGCCCGATGCGGGGCTCGATCCTGGACCCTGGGATCATGACCCGAGCCGAAGGCAGCGGCTCAACCCACTGAGCCACCCAGGCGCCCAACAGAGTAGTTTATTAAACTTCAGTTAAATACGGTCAGTAACTTTTACAAAGAAAGGAAAGGCCCACCTGAAAGAAAATTGTAGGGCAAAACTTTACTCTACCTTCCTAAAGAAAATACACAGAGGACAAGTAAGCATATGGAAATAATCTCCACC
This sequence comes from Mustela nigripes, assembly GCF_022355385.1. Lineage (NCBI taxonomy): Eukaryota > Metazoa > Chordata > Mammalia > Carnivora > Mustelidae > Mustela > Mustela nigripes. The sequence continues at coordinate 50,963,415 of NC_081564.1, read as the reverse complement.
TCCTATGTCGTCAGGGGGGTACATATTAAAGCAACAAAGAGACACAGGTACACACCTAAGAGAATGGCCAAGGTCTAAAACTCTGTCAACACCAAATATTGGTGAAAATGTGAGCAGCAGGAACTGGCACCCATGGCCACTGGGAATGCAATACAGTGCAACCCTTTTGGAAGGAAGTTTGATGGTTTCTCACAAAACTAAACACTCTTACCATACGATCTAACAATTGTGCTCCTTTATATTGACTCAAAGAAGTGGAAAACTTAGGTCCATACAAAAATCTGCACAAGGATATTTTTAGCAATTTTATTCATAATAACCAACACTTGGAAGCAACCAGGGTGTCCTTCAGTAGGTGAAAGAATAAGGAGACTGGTACATTTCGATAATGGGATACCATGCAATGTTAAAAAGAAATGCATTATCAAGCTATGCGAATATATGGAGTAATCTTAGAGGCATATTCCTAAGTGAAAGAAACCAATCTGAAAAGGCTACAGACCATGTGATTCCAACTATATGATATTCTGGAAAAGGCGAAACTATAGAGATGATGAATAGGTTAGTGGTTGCTAGGGACGGGAGAGGGAAGGGATGACTAGAACGAGCACAGGTGATTTTTAGAGCAGTGAAAATATTCTGTAGGATATTATAATGATGGATATACGTCATTGTACACCTGTCCAAACTCATAAAATGTAAAGCACCATGAATGAACCCTCAGATAAACTACAGACTTTGGGTTCTTACAATATGTTGAGGTAGGCTCATTTTAACATATGTGCCTTTATGGTGAGAGATATTGATAATGAAGGAATCTCTGCATACATAGGGTCTGGGAGTATATGGGAAACCTGCACTTTTTTCTCAAGTTTCAAGTGAGCCTAAGATTTCTCTAAAAAAATAAAGTCTTTAAAAAACTTAGGCTAATTGTGGAATAGACAAGAAGGCTGCCATCTTCTGGCAATTCTTCAAGTTTTTTTTTTTTTTTTTTTTTAATCAGAAAAGTTGAATCCATTTTAATGTGTCTAAAATCTTAACAAATGCAAACAATTTTACTAGTTTGAAAAATGGGCTTATTCCACTGTTGGCTGTAACATTGTTAGCAGCAGTCAAATTTTAAAAAGATGAAACCTTAAAACGCAGGGCTAAAGCCTTCTTTTAAATTACGTCTTGGGAAAATTCTACCTCCTATCTCTGAGATTACAATATAAAGCAGTGAAAGAATGTATCTAATTTGTAAAAGTTCAATTCACATATACTTGCTTAGGAGCATGGAAGTTCTCTGAAAGTAATGTATGCCTTAACGTATGCCTATAGACCTGGGCTAAAATCTTGTGCTTGCTAAAGCTGAAAGGGGCTATCTGCTTTTCAGGATAGAAAAGAAAGTTATAGGCAAGAACTTTTTTCCACTTAGTGCATACTGCCCCCCCCCACCTTTTTTTCTTTTTTTGCCTGAGGGACATTGACTTCATCAAGGTATACATTTGATCGAAACTTCTACTATGAAAGCCTTTGTTCTAAGCTAAAGTTTTCTTCCCTTTCTTTCTTTCTTACTTTCTTTCTTTCTTTCTCTCTAGAAAATGTCCAAAGAGTCTATATCTCAAAGACAAAAATAAAGTTGCTAAACTATTTCGGGTTATATGTCAGCTTGGGCTATGGACTAAAAATAAAATAATGATGGGTATCATGACTTCTCTGAAAGAATAAAGATGAAAACTAAAAGCAGAATGAAAACTGGGTGGGCATTAATGTCATATCATAAAAGGGACATAAAGCATTGAGTAGTCCGAAACACAGAAGGCAAGTGCTTTGCAATCTTGAAGAAAGCAGTTGAGTTGCAGGAAGGGTCTGCTGAATGGGATGGGGTTTGACAATGAACCTGACTTTCATAGACAGGACGGGCTACATAATTTACAGAATCCACTGCAAAATGAAAATGTGGGGCCTCCTGTTAAGGCATTATTACAATTCTAAGCTGGTGACAGGAGAGCACAAAATGAAGTGCAAAGTTGTCTTATGTGTGAGTCACAAGTGGCAGGTTGGTGGACCCCGCTTTGCTCACCAAAGCTCTGCATAAAGAGTTTTGGTTGAATTGGAGAGTTTTGGTCGCAGAATAAGAAAAATTATTGGGGAACAAATATCTGATTTTGCTTACCCTTGAAGCTGGAGGGTTTTTGCAGAATAAGCTTTTTTTTTTTTTTTTTTAAGGTTTTATTTATTTGACAGAGAGAGATCACAAGTAGGCAGAGAGGCAGGCAGAGAGAGAGGGAAGCAGACTCCCTGCTGAGCAGGGAGCCCAATGTGGGACTTGATCCCAGGACCCTGAGATCATGACCTGAGCTGAAGGCAGAGGCTTAACCCACTGAGCCACCCAGGCGCCCTGCAGAATAAGCTTTTAATAGTCTGTCTCCTAGGTTGTAGATAACTATTGAGAGTTTGGTGGTGTAAGGCAAGCACAGAAGGCAAGGCTCAGTGGATGAAGCTGATGGGATGGATCGCAATGGATAAAAGACTGAACACGGAGGGGCGCCTGGGTGGCTCAGTGGGTTAAAGCCTCGGCCTTCAGCTCAGGTCATAATCTCAGGATCCTGGGATTGAGCCCCGTGTCCGGGCTCTCTGCTCAGCAGGGAGCCTGCTTCCCCCTCACTCTCTCTCTGCCTGCCTCTCTGCCTACTTGTGATCTCTGTCTGCCAAATAAATAAATAAAATCTTAAAAAAAAAAAAAAAGACTGAAGACAGAATAGATAAAAATGAGGCTATTGAAATCATCTAGGAATAAGGTGAGAGAGATTTGGACCTGTACTCTGTCAGAGAAAGCAAAAGTTATACATATGATTTGGAGGAAATGGGGCCGTTCTACATTGCTGTTGAGAACATGAAGTGATGCAGCGGCCTTTCTACCATATTGAACACCGAGTTACCACATGACTCAGCAAGCCCTCTCCCAGGGGTAGGCCCAAGAGAAATGAGACATCTGTTTACACCAAATCCTGTATACGAATGCTCACAGCAGCATTATTCATAAAAGCCAGAAAGTGGCAACACCCCAAATGTCCATAAATCATTGAATGACCAAGCAAAATGCTATCTATCCATACAATGGCATATCATATCATTCCATACCAAGAGAAATGAAGACCTCATGCTAATGTGCAGACAGATTTTGGGAACATCATAAGTGACAGAAACCAGACGCAAAAGACAGTGATCCCATTTGTATGAAATGTCCAGAATAAGCAAATGCATAGAGATAGAAGGTAAATTAGTGTTTGCCAGGAGCCAGGAGGAGCAGGGAATGGGGAGTGACTGCCAATGGCTACAGGGTTTCTATTTGTGGTGATCTACTTGTGAAATGAGATAGTGGTGAAGACTGCACAATTCTGAATATACTAAATTGAATATATTCAACCAAATTGTTGGCTTTCAAGGGTGACTTCTGTAGTATGTGAATCATATCTCAATAAAAAAAGTAATACATAAGTCAGAAATGACCAAATTGTTTGTATTAAAAATGTAGAATGGATCACACATCCATTATACCTCGACAAAACTGTTAAAACAAACAAACAAACAAACAAAAACACCTTAAAAAGGTAGTGCCTATATAAAGGATGAAAAACAAAAACAACTGAGTCTTGAAATATGAAATATTTTTAACTATTTATAAATACAAAGATTTCTATGTGGGTATTGAGAGAATTTAGAATGATACAAAACTGAGATTAATACTTAAGAGATTCTTTTTTTTTTCTTACTATAAACTTGTTTTATTTGATAATGTGAAAACCTGAGAGAAAGGGCTTCATCACTGAGTGGGTTCTAGTCTAAATGATAAGGAATAAACTTGACACAGGTTGCTATGTGAACAGAGGAAAGTCACTATTAGCAGACATAGGAGAAATTCTTTTTTTTTTTTTTTTAGATTTTATTTATTTATTTGAGAGAGAGACAGTGAGAGAGAGCATGAGCAAGGAGAAGGTCAGAGGGAGAAACAGACTCCCCGTGGAGCTGGGAGCCTGATGCGGGACTCGATCCCGGGACTCCAGGATCATGACCTGAGCCGAAGGCAGTCGTCCAACCAACTGAGCCACCCAGGCGTCCCCATAGGAGAAATTCTTTTAAAATTTTAGATTATTTAGGGCAAAAAGCTTCTCTCTCTTGTTCATTGCTGCACATTCAGTAGCTATGGCAAGGGTAGGCCATCCAGTCCACTGCTTCTTGTTCTATGGCCCATGACAACAAATCAAAAGAAAAATACCAATTTGTGATACTTAAAAATTGTATGAAATATAAATAAAAATGTCAGCATCTGGAAGTACAACCATGTTCACATTGTAGTTTTTGGGCTACAAGGGCAGACTTGAGTAGTCATGATAGAGACATAGAGTCTGTAAAGTTGGAAATACTTATTATCTGGATTTTATAGGAAGTTCATTGGTCCCTGATCTAGAAGAAAGTCAGCATGTAGTAGGTATTCAAAGATTATTTGTTGAATGAAGGGCTGAAAGGGAAGAGAGGGGGGCTGTGAAAGGGTAACACATTTTCACTGGTGATACAATTAGCTTGAAGTTCCAGGAGATCCTGGATCGGCAAATATCTATCAGCCACTAGGAGAAGGACGGGGATGGGATAGAGGCATTGAATTGGGGGTTATTTCCTTACACTGGAAGTTGCACTATCACTAAGAGGAATCACTTCAAGGAGAAAGAGTAGATAAGTGGAGAAATAGAATGCAGGAAGCACCCTCTTTTATGGACTGGCAGGAGAAAGAAAAGACAGAGAAGAGGTAGAAAAGGATCTGTTAGGGAAGGGGAGAATGCTTGACAAAAATAGTCATGCAGAAGACAGAGGTTTCAGGAGGGTTAGTTTGGCTTAGTGTCAACGCTGTGATGATAAAGTTGTTGGTTACCTGGAGAATACAGTTGTATTATGGAGGTGGAGGCAGCCTTGGATGCTTGGATGAAAATGGCAGCCAAATGGTATTACTAAACATGATATTGGCTAAAGCACTGAGGATTTTAAAAAACCCTTTTCAAATAGTTATTATATAGGAAGCTCTGAAAAGGAAATCATGCTGTGTTCAATCTCTCAAGATATTTTGATCACCCAAGCACAAAGACACACAGGATAGCGAAGCATCATTAAAAATAAATTATTAAATTAATTCCTTCATAACTCAGGCCAAGAAAGCCAACCTGAAGCACATGTTTCTTTAGAGCTCAGAATGTCAGAATAAATGTTTATGCCTTATGCATTCTTGAAAGGAGAAAGATAAATACTTTAGTTTAAACAATAGACATTTCCACCATTTAGTCTTTGCTATTATTTTATCATTTACAATAAATGGTTCAATAAAAATAAAATATGATTTTTGTCATCATGTTGTGGTTTTCTTCTGATGTTCAGCAAGCACTGTGTTGCATACAAGTCATTTAGCTTTCCCCTAAGGTCTATTGGCATTAGGTAGAGATTCTGATTGATAACTGTTTATATGCAGCACTAAACCTTCTTGTGTTTTGTTTATTTCTAGTAAATGAAAGCAAGTCCCTCTAGACCTTGAGGCAAAATTTAAATCAGTATTTTACCTCATGCTGTAGTATCTTGCCTCTCAACTGATCTCATCCTGACACAGCAAATGCTCCTTTTCTATAGCAGCCAAAGTGATCAGGCAAGTTTAATTGCTTCAAAGTAATGCAATCGAATTTATACTTTTTTGGTTAATTTCCAGTTCTAGCAAAGCATGGCAGTCAGAGCACTTGTTATCTTCAAGTCACTCTCACCCAAGTGCTTATATCCGGTCCTTTAGTTTTGTTCTTTAAAGTACGCAAGTATCAGCAAGTTCTGTTACAGGGTCACCAAAGAAAAGATGTAAAAATGAATCTTCTTTAAAGGCTCTTTCATTTATTTTGGTTATATTCTATTTTATCTTTTTCATTTCAGACCCATTAGGGGCAGTAGAACACAGCTCAGAAAACTGGATTATAAATACAGGGTTTCTTTTTCATAAAACTGCTTAGTTCAACAATAATTTGTATGCAAGATGAATATTTTAGACATGTTTCAATAGAAATCAATAAATACCTCAAATATAATAAATGTAGGAAGGAAAATAGTATTTATCAAAAGAATGCTTATAAAACAGAAGGTAAAGAATTTATACTGGCTTATTAGTAATGTAAGATAACTTGCTTTTAATATTTGTATGTTGAATTTCATTTTCATTTTATCCATTGCTCCCTCTTTTGAACTACATTGAGCTCTCACTGTTAGTTTGGTGTGATACTATTATTTGATTTCTTTTTTTTTTTTTTAAGATTTTATTTATTTGTCAGAGGGGTAAAAGGAGAAAGCACAAGCAGGGAGAGGGGCAGGCAGAGGGAGAGGGAGAAGCAGACTCCCCTTTGAGCAAGGAGCAGAAGCTGGACTTGATCCCAGGCCCTGGGATCATGACCTGAGCTGAAGGCAGATGCTTAACCAAGTGAGCCACTCAGGCATCTCTTGATTTCTATGTACTTGATTTGACTGAGAATGTACTTGGTTTGCTGGGTCCACACTGAGACTTGCCAGGGTACAGCTCCTGAAAGCTGAAATGGCAGGAATCTGAAGAACAAGATGCCAAAAGGGAATTTGCTTTCTTTTGCCATTTTCCTGGATCTGAGCTTTTCTTCTACCCATATCATTGGTAGAGGTTCTCTTCCTTCAACAGCTACTTGGGAAAATGGAAGTAAAAGGTACTTTGAGTTAGAGATGTGGCTAAAACTACCCCTTGAGTTAGAGGTGTGGCTAAAACTACCCCTTGAGTGTTAGAACTATAAGCAGTTTTCTATCTTAAAAGCAAAGCTTTGAATACACTTCAGCGAAAGTCCAGGTTTTTGTTTGTTTGTTTTGTTTTGTTTTTTTTGTAATGGGCAGACCAAAGCAATGGACTGTTTTCTTAAACAATTCTATTTAAGAAGTCCATAAACAGAGTGTATTAAAGGGTTAATCCAGCTGGTCTAGTTGTCTAAACTGTACACTCAGAATGTCTTCAAGACTGCATCTTAACTAGCTCCTGGGGGATAACCTTAGAGTCCTCAGGAACATTCAGCCCAATAAGAGTATTTTTCTATACTTGGCACCTGGGGTCATACCAGGTAGTTTGTGCTAATAATGTGATTTACCCTGAACTGGTTTTCTTTGTTTGGGGTCATAGACTGTGCTGTATCAGTTTGACCTCTGGGGGCGCTAGAGACTGAAAAGCTGAAGTCAGTAACGCAGGGGCTCCACATCTCAGTGGCCAGGCCCCCAGTGAAGACCCTGAACAATAAGGCTTTATGAGCTTCCCTGGTTGGCAAGACTTTGAATGTCTTGTCACACATGGTACTGGGAGTTTTGTTTCTGTGACTCTGCTGATAGAGGATGACAGAAAGCTTGGATCTGGCTTCTCCTGGACTTCACCTCATGTGCGTTTTAATTTTGTTGATATTTATTTATTTACTTATTTATTTAGTTTAGATTTTATTTATTTGAGAGAAAGTGAGAAGGAGAGAGATTACTGAGGAAGAGGAAGAAGCGGACTTGCTGCTGAGCAGGGAGCCCTGAGGTGGAACTTGATCCTAGGACCCGAAGATCATGACCTGAGCTGAAGATAGATGCTTAACTAACTGAGCCACCCAGGCACCCCAGTTTGCTGATTTCAATCTGAATTCTTTTGTGCAATAAACTGCAATCTTGAGTGAAATAGCTTTTCTGAGTTCTGTGAATCTTAGCCTGTCATCAAACCTGAAGGTGGTCTTGGGGTCCTGGGGTCTCTACCACAAACAGATACTGCGATATGTGAGAAGTTGGGACTCTAAGAAGTTAAATTACCTTAGGTAACAATGTATAATATTTTTGTGTTGTAAGCAGAATTGCATCGCTATATTATGTTTCCTCTTGAGAAAAGTATCTTTTTCAAAATAGATTTTAATTATAGTGTGATTGCAAATTGTTGCTTGTTTTTTGGAGACACATATATTTTTGTTTGAGATGCAGCTTGGAATTGCCTGGAAGTGAGAGACTTACAAACTGCAGGAAGGATACTAGTTTTGTGCTTTATGTTATTTTAAGGAAGAAACCCCCATCTCTCTGAATTTGTGAAGCTCTAGCTGGATTGTAGTGTTGAGGACATACATAGTCATTAAAATTCGATAACCTGAATACTGAGAAATGTAAAAGAGGACAGAGTTGTGCTTTCTTTTGATAACTTGGAAGAAATATGATAAAGTATAATCCTCTGCTACTGCACTCCTCGTACAAATATTAGGCTGTTTTAATTGCATATTATTATTAGATTAATAGATTAAAGTCAATGTAGATGGAGAAGAATCTGTTAAAGTATGGCTTCATTCCAATTTCAATCATGATGGAAAGAAGCAAGTCTTATGACAGTAGATAAGCCTTGGGGCCACTGGTTTTCCTTTCCTAAGCCTGGACTCCAGAGAGTGTGGTTGTGCTTAGAACCATCCTGGATGTGGGGAAAACAAGTTCTCCCTTCTGTCACGGGAAAACAAGTTCGGAGCAAGGAAGGGGGAGAACCTGCCTGAGGTAGGAAGGCAGGTGTGTGGCCATCCCGTGAGGAGCAAACATTTTCAACTCTGGGAGCAATGTTGCTAAGAGCCAGTTGTGAGATATTCTGAGGGTATTTTTCTTTGCTGCCATCCTCAAGTGCTTTGTAGAATATTTTAAATGATATAAGGCTGATTTTCTTTGTGCTGTGGGAAATTAAAGAACTCTGCCAGATCTTTTCTGTTTGCCCCTCCATATCTATTTTCTGTTCTTCCTTTCTCTTGTGTGCTCCAGGGAGCAGACCTGCGGACAGCTGCCAACACTTGCTTACTGGCTTCCATTGGGCAACAGCCATGAGAGACAATATTAGGGGACCAGAGGTTGGAAAGAAATTAAGCCCAAGATTTTCATTACCCTGGCTCCTTCTCTGCTTGGGTGTAGCATCTTGGCCACATCTTTCTGCCAAAGGCCATGCCTCTTTTTAGAGCCTTTCAGAACTAATTTTCTCCAGGTTCAGGTAATTATTTCCTCCCTCCCATTGTTCTTGTCCACCCAAGGATTTTAACAATTCCTAGTGTTGCTAGTCCTAGTATGAATTATTCCCTGTTGATTTCCCATGACCTTGCCCATAACTTGTGATAGTCAATTACCTTCTTGGAGTGTGCTGTGTCCTGCCAGGACCCTGAATGGGTCAGGAACAACCTGTGTAATCTCAAGTATTCTATGAAAAGAGCTATAAATACACCGAGACAATATCTGAATTATAATTTCTGCCCAGAACACCTTCCTTAAATATTCCTATCTTCTTAGGATTAGTTTAGTAATCTTTCCAGACTCAGGCTGGGCACCTCTTTCTCTAAAAAGCCGTCTCTTATACTTTCCCTCATTTTCTGTCAACCTTTCTTTTCCTATCAATGAGTTTTGTTTTGAAGATTTTTTCTATATTTACTTTATCATTACTGTATTGTAATTATCTGCTTATTTGCTTGTTTTTATTTTATTTTATTTTAAAATTTTACTTATTTATTAGACAGAGATCACAAGTAAGCAGAGAAGCAGGCAGAGAGAGAGGAAGAAGCAGGCTCCCTGCTGAGCAGAGAGCCTGATGTGGAGCTTGATCCCAGGACCCTGGGATCATGACTGGAGCTGAAGACAGAGGCTTTAACCCACTGAGCCACCCAGGTACCCCTACCTGTTTTTAATAAATAGGCTGTAAGCTCTTGGAGTACTATGCCTTCATATCACTTAACTGCTTGAACTTTGGAGAGTTTTTCTTTTGACGCTATTCATTCCTCCTTTTGTTAATAAGGTAGAGTACCAGTTTGAAGAATTGGAAGTGACTTAAACTGTAATCTTAAGTCAATATTTTGTTTTTTTTTTTTTTCTCAGAAGGCTTTTCAATCTTGAGGTTTAACTGGCATTACTGATTCTCTTGTTTTTCTGTATAATACAAAGTCTCTATCATATGGATAGTGGTAAGCAATATAGAAATTATCGAATATTCTTCCTGATACAAATGATTGTTAATGTTATACCTGAGATATCTTGTTATGAAGCAGGTCCTCAGTGTGGTAAGCGAGGATTTCCTGACAAAGTAAATATTCACCATCAGTGTTCTTGTCAGAAAGTCTTGACTCAATGTGCCAAAGCTGTAAGTGTGTCAAATAATCCTTTAATTAGTTACAAAATACAGCTATTATATGTCAAATATCTATTGATCCCAGGAAAAAATGGCTTGAGGTTTCTTAAGTATGCAACACCAAAATTCATTTGCCATGCAATTAACTCCAAATTGCCTCCTTGGGAAATTAATATTAGAAAACATGTTTAGGCATGTAAAAGCATATAATTGACATTTAATAAAAATCTTAGTGATGGATAATACAGGGGTTTAAAAACACTTATTGTCAATATATACACAATTTAGCATTTTGCTCTCTTATTTCTGGTTTTAAGATGCATTTACCTAAGAATTTGTATGTTTAGATAACAAATGTAAAATTTGAGCTCTGGGAAGAAGGGAATTTTTCAACATTTGAGCCTCAACTCTAATTATGCCACAGAGAGTTGAAAGGACTTATGATTCTGGTCACATTGTACCTACCTCCGGGGTAAGTGAGGCAGTAATTATATTAAGTGAGGGGTAATCATAGGAGGAAGAGCAGCAGTGGCTTAGGCAGGACCAGAGCAGTGGGGCAAACAGCAGAGGAAAAGGAATACCTACACACAGGACCTCATCTGGATAACTTCCCATTCTCTCTTGTTGGCTTCTGGCATTTTGGTGTAAGAGATGGACTTTATTGCAGGAGGTGGATGGGCCAGGGGCTCAACACAGATGCACTTGTTAAGGAGAGGTGGAGAACAGCATTGGTTTCTATGGAATGGCCAACACCAGCACTGAGAGCTGGAAGTGGGGCAAGGACAAAAAGTTGACTAAATGTTCGAAGACATGTGAGTAGGGAACAGAAAATCACCAATGCAGCTACGTTTACCTACTAGGAAGCAGACCTACAGCAGCAGCAGGCCCAAAAAGCCGGTCCCTGGGTTGACAATGGGAAGCGGAGTCTGAGAATGACGTTTGACCTCTGCATTTAGGATGAGATTCAGAAGTCAAGGAAGAGATACCTGCTTTCTTTATATGTTTTCCCTAGAACTTATAAAAGATATTGAGAAATATTTATTATGTGACACTCTGGGCTCTTTACTTCTAGAGGCTATTCCTAATTTGATGTTGACACTGTTGTCTGAATAATATCTTTCACACTGTGCAAATTTAATAGCATGGTAGGTGTCAGATCGCCCAGCAGACTTCTTATCTAAGTTTCTGGGTGGAGGTGTGAGTGACCCTGCAGACGGTCGTCTTTCCTACTACCATGCTCGGTTACTGATGAATTCATTAAATATATTTACACAAATACATGTCTACAAATATATGCGACACATTTCCCCAAATCCATACGGTTGCATTAAGGTAAAAGAGAGTGAGAAAATACATATATTTTATGCTGTCTACAGACACAAACAAGGCCACCAAATTTCTTGGGAGACTCTGTAAACACCGGTCTAGGAAATCCGAATATTCGGTATTTTAAATGCTCTGAAAGCCAAATACCCTAAGGAGATAAAGGACAGTATAATTGATATAAGAGGACCTAGAGTGATGAATAAAAAATGAACAAGAAACAAAGGAGAGAATGGGAAGATAGAGAATATTCTCGGCAGAGGTTTGCATGTATTATCATTGCTGGATCATTTCCCAGAGAAGATCTGATCCGTTTACTTATAAGGTTTAGGAGAGAGCACTGTGACAGTGATGGGGAAGAGAAAGAGTAATTAAACAAAGAACACAGACATCTATTAATTTCTCAGTTTATCTGGGATGCGTTGGTGATACCCATGTAACTAGTGAATAATGCAGAAATTTTTAAAAGGGAATAAAACAAGAAAAGAAAGGATGGATTTAGGAAGAGAGGAAGAGTGAGGGAAGGAAGAAAGAAGTCATTTAAAATAGTGTTACGTGCTCACATTGCAGACTCCGCATGGAGTTGGTTCAATTTCTGTTGACTGTTAATCAACTGCTCATACCTGGAGACCAGCAATGCTGAAAATTAAAAGCTTCAGAACTGCTGTGAGGGAGGTGATTCATGGCAATATTTTGCTTCCCACTCCAGGCAAATCTCTATTTATCTCCTACAGAGTTAGATAGTTTGGGGTTGACTTCTAAGACAGGCTGTCTTTCCCAACAGATAGCTCATCTTTCCGAGAATCCAGGGCACAGCTTTTTAAAAAGACAGTGTTTATATTTGGGTGTGGGATTTATATAAGGAATGTGATGAGTCTAGGAGGGTTTTTTTGTTTGTTTGTTTGTTTGAAATGGGAGCTTCTCTTCCATAGTTTTAGTTTAAGACCATATCAGCACAGTTCCTGACAAAAGTCTGACAATTCTAATGAAAAAGCTGTAAGAAGAACAAATGAGATTTCAGTTGGTTTTTACAATTTTCATTAAATTATGACCTGAACCTTAAGACAGCTATAGGAGAAGCTAGCAGATTTTGAAAGAAAGAAATGAAAAATTATATGTTACAGAGTGAGATGTGTCTGATCCTTAGTAAACGTATATTTTAAACATGTTTTTGGAGTAACTGTTGTGGTTCATTATTGGCATTTGTTAGGAAGTAGTTGTTGGACAGTTTACTCCTGGCCCCACTTTTCTTAGCCATGTAATTTGTTCTACAAAAATATCGGTTACTCATTTGCAAAGTGGAGTAAGACAAGTACCTGTCTCATAAAACTGTTTTGAGGATTAATGTCAGTCTTTCTGCTTAGGGCTTGGCACTGAGTGAACATCCACTATTAGCTATCTGATTACCTGCGCAATGTCTATCTTTCTATCTATGTAAATGTGTATATAGCATATCGCTATATAATTTTAGAAAATGTTCACATTTGCAATATTATTTTTCAGAAGCTGCTATTTGAAAATTAAAGGGGCAAATCAAAGGATGATTAGTATTTATCCCAAATGCCGAAGTAGTGATAGAAAGCTCTACTTGTGAATTTTGTATTATTTCATTTAATTCTCAAAACTGTCTCATCCTTTGTATTGTGCCTCTGAAATCAAGATGGGTCCCCATCAACTTTACTGGAACCCCCCATGGAAATACAGCCAGTTCTTCACTCTTTCCATGTGTGCTCTCACAGCATGGTCTGATCTGGAAATATGGCCTCTGTAATTCCTGCCACAGCTTCCAATCACTACACACAAGATATAGGCTTTATCACGTTGGATGAATCCACCTTTCTTGAATGAATTGTCTCAGATAATTTTGTTTAATGTTTGTTTGGATATCTCAGAAAATTCTGTTTGGACATGGCATGTAAAAAAAAAAAAAGCTTTAATTAAAAAACAAAACACCGCCTTTATAGCCTTTTGAAGTATATGTGTTTTACTCAGCTATATAGCCTAGGCAGGAGGTCAAGAGAGAATGGCTTTCCAAAAGGAAAGGTTGGTAAAGCCTCATATTGGAATTTGAACACATCTTTTCCCACTCATTCAGTCCATGCTCTTTCCATGTTGCCACTCTATCTCCCACACAGAACTGAGAGAGATTCTGTGTATACAGAGTAAATAGGCTTAATATAAGAAGTGGATGCTGTCAACATCCACACGTTAGTGCTATCTTGGTTACTTCCATTAAGTGCCTAATGTGATAAAACATCTGTTCATTTGTTTTTATGGAGAAAATGGGTGATAACTTTAATAGACATAGAATGGTAAATTAATAATGGAGTGAAAATTTTCTTGCATTTTACTATTTTCCTTTTGAAATGCAATGAATAGGAATTGAATTTTAAAAGATGGTGCAAAATCATTGTTACATAATTGTACACTTTAAGCTTAAAAGCATTTGGACTCAGTTTAAATACAAAAACATTCATGTGGTTGGGGATTAAGGGGCTCAGAAAGTAATATCCTTGGGCTATCTATGGGGGATGCATTTCAAGCTATTCTGATGACAGTAATTCTTCATTTGGACCAAGCACAGAAACAAGATTTAAATGTGGATCCAACATAGTGGATCTTTATAAGAGGATTTAGATGTTAAATTCAGAAGAACCATAATTTAGTTATTCTTATAAAATCATGTTATTCATTGTCTTTTTTGGAGTTTGTCTTACTTCTATCTACAGCTACTAACAGATGCTATTATGCGTGCCCATAGGAAAACCTAAAAATGCTCTGAATTTTGTATATACTAAAGCTTAAGCTTTAGACATGTTACACTTTTAAAAAATACTTACAGCATGTGGTGGAATTAAGGTCTGTAGCTCAGGGGCACTGTAGAAGTTGCTAAGGAAACACTGTGGGATATAATATAACATCTCTAAGAGCTGCTTTTAAAATAAAGGTAGTATAGAAATGGATAGCAGAAAATGGCTAAGATCAAGATTTTGTTTAGGTCAACTCACAGGCTTACTTTTGGGTCCTAGAATTAATAATGGAAACTTTGCTGTAAGAAAAGATTATTCTGACTGCGAATGTCAAGAATCCAAAGAGAGGTTAAATATAAACTAAAGGATCTCAAACAAAACCCGATAAATAATTGAGATAATTAGATGGATAATAATGCTAGGCTTCAGGCTTTATTTTGGAACACCATTTAAATGTTTGCCTTAGTATCCAAATATAATGCCTTTGGATTGAGTTCTCTGAGTTTCATCTCTCTCTCTCTTTCTCTGAATGAAGACAATTTCATAGCTCTGCTGTGAATGTGGTACTGAGATGTGTAGGGCCTAAGGTCTAAGCATTTTTACTGTAGTATTTATTCCAGATTTTTTGGATAATTTAATAAAAATTGTTAAAAGCTTTTTAAAAACCACCACTTCCTAAAATGAACATGTAATCTAGCGAGTGCCAAAGTCACATAATAATTGTATATAGGATTATAGAATAGGTTTAGTTGCTAATAAACATTGGAATAAAGGGCTGAGATATTACTAGTGCTGTTTTTTCGCATTCATTATGGCATCACACCACCTGGGCTATCCCTCACTTTTATAGCACCTAATGC
Organism: Mustela nigripes; assembly: GCF_022355385.1. NCBI lineage: Eukaryota > Metazoa > Chordata > Mammalia > Carnivora > Mustelidae > Mustela > Mustela nigripes. The sequence goes on along the minus strand of NC_081564.1, from coordinate 50,948,314 downwards.
AAAACCATAAGCAAACAATAGAACCAAACAATGGCACATAGTGACCAACCAACAATAAATACTGTTTCTTGGTGATGAAACTTTATTGACCTTAACCACTTAGAGGAACCTGTGATTCATAATTGGATGCAAAAGTGACACCAAGTACTGTAAACTCTCATTTGAACTTTGGTGCTTAACAGTGAAATAAACACAGATACTCATGAGTTTATATATATTTAATAGGAAATTTTTATTTTTAAAAAGATTTATTTATTTATTTTAGTGAGAGAGAGAGAGAGAGAGAGAGAGCAAGCAGGGGGAGGAACACAGGAAGAGGGAGAGAGAGACTCCCAAGAAGGCTCCCCGCTGTGTGCAGAGCCCCACGGGGAACTCCATCCCATCTCCCTGAGATCATGACCTGAGTAGAAAGCAAGAGTTGGTCCCTTCACCTACTGAGCCACCCAGGTGCTCCTGGAAATTTTGATTTTTATCTGGTCTTGCTCTCATTTTGAGAAAAGCTGTGGTGAATAACAGAAATATTGTGAGCAAGTGATGAGAGAAAAATGTTGTCCTAGATTCAAACGCTATTATAGCAACATGACTTGGAGAACACGTATTTCTCTTATTCTTAGACTTCAGTGAGAAGCCATTAAGGGGCCCCTTCCTTAACATTTTGTTTTTAAAAGAACATTCATTATTTACATATAGATTACTTTTATTACTTTTATTAAAATGGTACTATCATTTATATTCCTTCCTTATGAAGGTAGCTTATTATATATGCTTATCAATTTTATAGCTGGATATACAGCATTTCTTTAGACATCTGTTTTTGTTTTGCTGGTTTCAGAACTCATCACTTAAAAAATCATCCTGAATATCTTATCTTTGAGAACTTAATTTTTAGTCTGATAATGATATATCTTCAACTATTTAAAAATAGTATATTTTTACAGCTTTGTTCTTATTGTTTCACACTTGACAAATGGCTTAATATGAAACACACAGATCCTATACTGCACCCTCTTTGTAAAATGAAACTTTATATTTTGAGATTGTTATAGATTTGCAAGCAGTTGTGAGAAATAAGATAGAAAGAGCCCTTGTACCCTTTACCCAGTGTCCCCCAATGGTAATAGCTTATAAAGCTGTAGTACAGCATCACAACAAGATGTTGACATTGTTACATTCAGGGTACAGAAATTTACATTGCTGCAAGTTTCCTCATGTAGCCCTCTAAAAGCAATACCTACCTCCCTTCTGCCCCCATGTTCCCATTAAACCCTCAGAACCATTCATGCGTTCTTCATGTCTATCAGTTTGTCATTCTAAGAGGGTGATACAAATAATATAGTATGTGAGCTTTGAAGGTTGGCTTTTTTCCTCTCTGCAACACTCTTCTGGAGATTTTTCAAGGATACTGTGTGTAGTGGTAGTTTGTTCTTTTATCTTGTTGATTAGTTTTCTGTGGTATGAATACACTACATTTTAACCATTCATCTGTTGAAAGACGTTTAAATTGTTACTAGTTTTCAGCTATTATGAATAAGGTTCTGTGAACATGCCTGTATAGGTTTTTGTGTGAACATATGGTTGACTGTCTGATATGAACTGTCTGTACCCAGGTACAATTGCTGGGTATTATGGTAATTGCACATTTAGTTTTATAAGAAACTGCCAAACAATTTTACAGAGAGGATATACCATTTTACCTCACCACCAGCAATGTGTGAATGATCTAGCTTCTCTGCATTCTTTTTTTTTTTTTTTTCATTCTTACCAGATTTTGGTATTATCACTCTTCTTCATTATAGCTTTTGGATGGCAAGTAGTGCTATTTCACGGTTTAATTTGCATTTCCTAAAGGCTAATCATGTTGAACATTATTTTTTTTCCTGTGCTTATTTGCCATCTGGCATATTCTCTTTGTTAAAATATCTGCTAGCATATTTTGCTCACTTTCTAATTGGATTGTTTTATTACTGTTGAGTTTTGAGAGTACTTTATGTATTCTAGATACTAGTCCTTGCCAGATATGTGTTCTGCAAATATTATCTCTGGGTTTGTAATTTGTGTTTTTATCTAATTAATACAGACTTTACCAGAACAAGTGTTCTTTTTGCTAATACCTATTTTTATCAAATCTTCCTTTTATTGATTTTGCTTTTGTTAACAAGTCTAAAAGTTATTTGTCTAGCTGTAGATCTCAAAAATGTTCTCATTAAATTTTTTTCTCATTTAAAAAAAATTTGTAGTTTTACATTTTATACTAAATCCATCATCCACTTTGAGTTTAGGTTGAAGTTCATCAATTGCCTGTAGATAACCAATTGCTCCAGCACCATTTATTGAAATGGCTATTCTTTTTCCCTTGAACAGGCTTTGCATCTTTGTGAAAAATCAGTTAGGCATATCTCTTGGGTCTATTTCTTGGTACTATAGTTTGATCCACTGATCTAAGTACTTGTCCTTTAATAATAACACATGTTTTGATTACTGTAGCTATATAGAAAAGCTTACTATCATGTAGAGTGACTTCTCCCACTTTGTTCTTTGTAAAAGCTCTTTAGGTAGCCTACGGCCTTATTGGAGGAGGTCACTGAGCGGATGTGGCCACCAGTTGATCCACAAGATGGACCGGCAATGGAATGCTCCGATTCCTGTCTTTGGAATGTACATTCCAAATTAGGAATACCAATTCCACATTAGCAGTTGTTTCAAACAGACAGCCTTGATAGAGTAATGTGTTGTGGTAATATGAACTAAATGCATTACTGAATCCAGTTAAGACCCCTATATAAACTTTTAAGATTCTAGCAGATGGATACAGATATCTACTGGTCTTGGGGCCACCAAAGTCTTGTGTAAGGGGGCCAGTTTATAAACCAACAGTGCTTTTTCATATAAATTTTAGAATAAGCCTGCCAACATTTCCAAAAATCCTTGTTGATATTTTGGCAAGAATTGCCTTAAATCTACAGACTTATTTGACATCTTTAGTATATTGAGCCTTTTAATCTTTGAGCGTGGACTTGTTCTTACATTTATTTAGGTATTCTTTGATTTTTTTTTTTTTAATCAGCAGTTTGTAATTATCAGCTCTTGTTTTGTTGAGTTTATTCCCAAGTATTTCATTTTTTGAGGTACTTGTAAATGACATTGTGTTTTAAATTTTGATCTCCACATATTCACTGAAGTCTGATTCTCTATATTGTCTTTCACAGAGTGGGAGTTTTTAATTTTAATGAAGTCCACTTCTTTCATGATTGTGTCTTTGGTGTTGTATCTAAAGTATTGTTACCTTAGCCAAGGTCATCTAGGATATTTCCTCTGTTATATACTAGGAATTTTATAGTTTTTCATTTTACATTTAGGTCTGTGATCCATTTTAGATTAATTTTTATGAAGAGTACAAGGTCTGTTTCCAGATTCATTTTGTTTGTTGTTTTTTTTGCTTGTGGATGTCCAGTTGTTCCAAAACTATTTGTTGAAGAGACTATCTCTTCTTCTTTGTAATGCCTTTGCTCCTTTGTCAAAGATCATTTAACTTATATTTATAGGAGGTCTATTTCTGAGATCTCTGTTTTGTTTTGTTGATCTATCTGTCTATTCTTTCACCAATACAACACTGTCTTGATGATTATGGGTTTATAGTAAGTCTTGATGTCAGTCAGTGTCAGTTCTCCAACTTTGTTCTTCTTCAATAACATATTAACTATTTTGAATTCTTTGCCTCACCCATAAATTTTAAAATTCAATTTGTCAACATCCAAAAAATTGCATATTGGGGTTTGGACTGAGATTGCATTTGAACCCATAGATCATGTTGGAAAGAACTGACCTGTTAACAATATTCTATCTTCCTGGGGTGCCTGGGTGGCTTAGTTGGTTATGAGTCTGCCTTCAGCTTGGGGCATGATCCCAGGGTCCTGGGATCGAAACCCATATCCAGCTTCCTGCTCGTGGGGAGCTTGCTTCTCCCTGTCCCTGTGCCTACCAGTCTGCCTACTTGTGCTCTCTCTGTCAAATAAATAAATAAAATCTTAAAAAAAAAATTCTATCTTCTTATCCATGAAAATGGAGTCTCTTTCTCTTTTGTTTTTAAATTTTGTTTATAAGAGTTTTATAGCTTTCTTCATATAGATCATGTACTTATTTTGTTAGAGTAATACTTAAGTATTTAATTTCATGGGATATGAATGTAAATGTAAATGGTACTGTGTTTTCAATTTCAAATTCCACTTGTTCATTATTAGTACATAAGAAAGCATTTGACTTTGTATATTCTCCTTGTATTCTGAAATCTTGCTATAATCACTTATCAGTTCCAAGAATATTTTTGTAATTCTTTTGGATTTTCTACATTGATGATAATGTCAACTGTGAAAGAGTTTTAATTCTTCCTTCCCAATTTGTACATCTTTTTATTTCATTTTCTTGCCTTGCTGAATTAGCAGGAACTTCCAGTAGAATGCTGTGTTGATTTTGGTTGATATTTCAACTCATTATGAATAATCATTTGAAGCCTTTTTGTATGTTGGTGATTTTTTTTTCTTGAATGCCAGAGATTTTAAGTTTTACCTTGTTAGATGCTTGGTATTTTTGTATTTCCATGAACATTTTTGAGCTTTGTTCTTGGAAACAACTGTGTTACTTGGAAACTGTTTTTATGCTCAAGTCTTGTTTTTAAGATTTGTTATGCACAACCAGAGCAGTAATTAGTAATTAGTATAGCACTAATTTTTCTCCCTTACTGAGGGAAGACTCTTCTGAATAGTATGACCAATTCTGTATAATTTAGAAGATTTCTAATCTGGCTTTTGGTGTCAGAACATGCTTTCTTGCCTTGTGTAATTTCTGAATGCCACCCCCTTTATTTCTTTCAAGTGGTTCTTTTATGGGGCATAGTTAATTTCCTTACATGCATCCACTAATTATTACTCTGTTGAATCCTGAGGTGAACCCTCTGCATATGTCCAGAATCTTGCTTTGTGTGGTTTTCACTTCTCTAGTATTCTGCGCTGAAAACTCTAACCATTTTGGTCTCCTTGGATCTACCTGTATTCTGCCTCCTGTACCACAGCCTGAAAGCTCTGTTAATGCATTAAGCTGAAACAATTGTAAGAGTAACCTTATTTGCTTTCTATATCTTAGAAATTACATTTTATTGTTGTCTGACGTCCAATATCCTGAAAACCACTGATTTTGTATTTTCATTGATTTTTCAGTGGTTTAGATAGGAGGGTATATCCAATCTTTATTCATCTTGCCAGAAGTAAAAGTCTCTTCTCCTTATTTTTTATGATATTTTTATTTTTATTTTTTATGATATTTGATGCACAAAAAGTATATATGTAACTTATACAGAAGTTATAAAGAATGTAAGTAACACCAGTAAATCAAGAAATATAATATTACAAATGACTTATAGCTATCTCTGTATACTTCTCCTATACCATCCAACTTCTGAACACTATCATTCCTACGGTACTCACAATTGCCTCATTTTTATGTCATTATTGCTTTGATATCTAAAAACAGCTTTATCTAATGTATATATGCCTAATCAATACAGTATTTATTGGATATTTTTTGAGCTATACAAAATGAATATTCCTTCTATTACTTAATACCATGTTTCTAAGTTTCAGCCACATTTTTTAGTTGTGAATAATTTATTTTTATAGCTTACTAATATTCTATTTTATGACTATACTGAGATTTATTTAGCCATTCTCCTGACAGTGTACTTTTGTGAGCTTTCAGTTTTATGTTATTTAGAACAGACTTTTATGAACATTTTTTGTCTAACACTACTCTATTTTTTTTGTAAGTCACTTGATTGTTGTATTTTCACGCCAGCTGTCTGACTGATGGTAGGACCCTACTGTTGTCATTAACACATTACAACAATGTGTAAAAATAAGTCTCTCACATAAGGTTTTGCTTTAAATATGCTGAATTTTTAGAATTATCAGATGCAATTCCCTTTTCTTTGGGAAATTATATTTTTAAAAATGTCTTTGAATATTTCTTCTGTGTCATTTGTTTTAGTCAGTTCTTTATTTTTTTAAGATTTTATTTATTTGACAGAGAAAGAAAGAAAGAGGTCACAAATAAGCAGAGCAGCAGGCATAGAGAGAGGGGGAAGCAAGCCCCCCGCTGAGCAGACATCCTGATGTGGGCCTTGATCCCATGACCCTGAGATCATGACCTGAGCCAAAGGCAGAGGCTTAACCCACTGAGCCACCCAGGCACCCTGTTTTACTCAGTTCTTAAGGAAATTTATCACATGTAATTAAGGATTTCCATTCTCTAGTCTCCTTATCTATCAGATTATCTTCCATTACTTTATCTACTTGTTTTTTCATTTCTAAAAAAGCGTAAGTTTACAATTCACAGAGTTATTTTTCCAAGAATTGAATGATTTAACTCATATTTATTGAGTTCTTTATATGGGTGTTCATATCCTCTGAAGTTTGCAACCTCTAAAGTAGTTTCTAATTTTTTGTTTATTTGTATTCTTTCTTATTTCATCTACCTATTTTTCTTCCCATTATTTCAATATTCCATTTTATCTTGTTGCATTTTCATAGAAGCCTTAACTTACAAACTATTAGTTTTCTGCCTTTCTCTTTTGGATCTTGGACTAAATGTGATTCAGATGACAATTCTACAATTCTTTTTCTGATTAAAGTTCTTTTTTCTTTCTCAGTTTCTGAACTTTTCCATAATTTAAAAACAAATGTTTTTAGTTTCATGATTTTTTTCTTTATTAACTTTCATATAAGACAATATTTTTCCTTACTCAGTATATGTTAAATAAGAGACTGGTTTTATTGCCTATGATTCTACCTTCTCTCCATCATAGGGGTGAAAAATTATATTCTCAGAGAACAGGCGTCTGTAACTCGTAATTCTAACTTTTTAATAGTCAGTCAGCAGTTGGAGTTCTCCTCTACTCTGGTGTTATTTTCTCCTGTCTACATGACTTTGCTCTGTTTCCCATTCAGATCGTGTAGTACTATATTTTGTTACCGATAGCTTTCCTTTCCACACCATTAGCAAAAAATTTTAATTTTACAGTTGGAGCTCTTACAAATCAATATATGGGTTAGTCAGTTTTCAATGCTCCCTTGGTAATTATGTCAATGCTTTATAAATTAATCTAGACATAGAATTTACTTCCACTTACAATAGGATTTTATCAACTTGTTAACATCATTGTAAATTTAATCTCAAATAACATACACAAGTATATACAGTAATCTTTCTTAAAGAATAATGTTCAATATAAAATAATTCAAAATGGCATGCATATCCACTTAAAAGAGACTATTTAAATAGAATATACTAATCAGTGTTATAGGTATTTTTTGTGTGTGTGGGTTTGGGGGGGTTCTGGAATGAAATAACCATCTTTCACTAAAGACCTTAATGCAAATTGTTCAGTTTCCTTAGAGATAAAGAGATATCCTAATAGAGATTTCTGTTGACTGCTGTTTTTGGATGTTGGAGAGATAACAGGAACTAACGGTTATTGTTTTCCCTTGGTATTAATCTGTTAATTTCCCTGTATCCCACACTTGCTCAGTGTTCTTTGGTAACAACAACCTTAGAAAATTTCCTAGATACAACCAGGAAGAATATCTGCTATATATTTTGTAGCCATGTACAGTATATGTTCTAAGTTTCAGATCTTGATCCCCACTTTAATTCTTGATACAACTTATCTATCTTTTCTAAAAATACTTCACAACTCCTAGTCCATTAATCTTTTTTTCCTCTGCTGTTTTCAGCACTTTTATGATTTATTCCTTTATGTAACTTTTCAGTTTCATTTCAATAAAATTTTGGTAGGGTTAGTAAATAATGCATGTGTTCAGTCTACTCCCTTAAACCAAAGTATAAATTTACTTCTATAAGAAGAAAAATGATTTTACATTTTGGAAAAAAAGCATGTAAGCCTGAAGCTAGTAAATGTTTAAGTCATTTCCACTTTAGGAAAAATACTGTTTCACTAAAAGGTTCTGATTCAATTTTTAAAAGGTGCTATATATTAAAGGATTTAATATTTCAAATCAACTCACTAAGGTAATGTAAACAAATGAAACTGTAAGATATAGGGGTAATGGTGGGCTCTGTGACATTCAAATTCATATGCAGTCTGGACAAAACATGATCCTACCAGGAGTCTGGCTGCAAGGAGAATGTAATCCTTGAGGTTCACAGAGGTATAGCCGGATTCTAGCTCAGGGGATGTTAGAGTATTAGGGTGAGTCCAGGTCATGACTATGTTTAGGGCTGTTCTAGGTGTGAGAATGAGCACATAAACCACCTTCTCTGTGTCCCATAATCCGGTGCGTACATTGTTTCTTCTGCTATTTTTCATCATAATCATTAAAAAATGCCTTATCAGTGTGTTGCTCTGAAAAATTCTGTTAAAATATTACTTTTTCAGGGCACCTGGGTGGTTCAGTAGGTTAAAGCCTCTGCCTTCATGGTCCCACGGTCCTGGGATCGAGCCCTGCATCAGGCTCTCTGCTCAGCAGGGCGCCCACTTCCCTTCCTCTCTCCCTGGTCTTCTCTATCTGGAAACATCTCAAGTCTCAGGATTTTCTTGAAAAAAAAAAATATTGTGTTTTCTAGGGGATGTGTTCCTTCCCCCACAGACAGGACATGGAGTATAGTGAGTCAAAGAGAAGCTAAGTTAGAATGGTTAAACAGTTAAAGAACACTTTTTTGAAGACTAGCAATAGACAAGAGAGATGGAACCCAAGTCCACTGAAACAGAAAGCATGAAGAAATTTTAGGGACTGGTATAAGCTATTACACTGTAGTATGTATGATTATGTTTTCTGTGCTTGCTAATTGTCACTGTGGAGTAGCCACTTGTCACTTATCCATCAGGGACTGGGAGAGAAGGGTACTGTGTCTTTCTTGATGATTACATTTCAAAGGAATGGCTTTCAGGTCCTCAAGAAAGATATTCAAGGGCTGTGAAACTGGCAAGAAGCTGGGAAAATATTTACATCTCAAAGTGGCAAAGAAAGAATGATTACAAACTTTCTAAAGTAAATGCTTTAAGTAAAGGGAGGCCAGTGGTCTGAATCAGGAAGAAACATGCCCATGGTTTAGCCAACCTGAGGGTCATGTTAAGCCCATCTTGGTAAATAGGAAGATGAGAGAATATTTAATTAGTTATACGATTCTTTCAGTCATATTCCAGATATTTTAAATGAACATAAATTACACTTCTTATAAAAATAATTAAAATTTTGTAAGTAAATTTACAAAATATGTGTCAATGGTAACAAGGTCATCATTATCATCATATAGTACATCATGAAGTATAATAGAGTACTTTGGAGAATAGTTAGAAAAAAAACACACAGAATCTTATTATTTCTTAATGTATCAGAAAATATTAGAGCTTCTGGAATGTTCAACAGCTAACAGAGAGATATATTGGTTGAATTCATATATAGATGTACTGGTTGAAATCATACATATAGATGGTTGATTTCCAACTAAAATATTAAAATCAGATCAGAACATCTTTTTCCTTTCCAATTTTTAAAATAATTTTTATTTATTTGCAGAGAGAGAGAGCACAAGTAGGCAGAAAGGCGGGCAGAGAGAAAGGGGGAAGCAGGCTCCCTGTTGAGCAGAGAGCCCAATATGGGGCTCCATCCCAGGACCCTGAGATGGTGACCTGAGCCGAAGGCAGAGGCCTCAACCCACCGAGCCATCCAGGTGCCCCTCCTTTCTAATTTTTAATTAGAATTTTAGTTAGAAGCACTTTTGAAAACACTGTGATGCAGAATACCTGAGATTTATAAATAGTAAAAAGAACAAACTGAGGGTTTTAGAACGGAGGGGGGATGGGAGAAGGGTGAAGCTGGTGATGGGTATTGAGGAGGGCATGGACTGCATGGAGCACGGGATGTTATGCACAAAGCATAACATATGAAGCACGGAACACTACATCAAAAACTAATGAAGTACTGTATGGTGACTAATGTAACCTAATAAAAAAAACTAAAAAAAATAAAGTGCATTAAGATATAATCCTGACATATGTTCCAATAAACTCAAAGTTAACTTCATACTTTTGGTTTGGTTTGTTTTAATCTTTGCTTTCGTTTGATCATAGTTGATAACTATAGTTAGATTTCAAAAGAACTGGATCAGATTTGTTGGACTGTTAACTTTGAGAATAGACTCTGAGGACTGTGAGTTAAATTTATATCATTTGACTATGAATCATACTGATGTTTAATATTTTACTTTTAAGTTCAAGATTCTCTCTAGACAACATGATTAAATGTATCTAATTATAAATTAACAAAGTGCTCTCACACTGTATGAGAAGATACTGTTTAAGTCAATTCAACCCAAACTGACTTCTACATATCTTCAATATTGTTAGTTTTCAATCTATCCAAGCTTCTTAGTGCAGTGAAATAAAAGTGAGTGGGGGGAGCTCTGGCAGATGGCAGGGGGGATGCATACCTTGCCTGAAATGTGCCTCTTCTGCCTACAATCTCTCTGATTCTTGTGATCTTGTTTGCATACTAATTCCTCTAATTACTTTTCATCACAGTTGTCGTAGTCATGTCAATATATTATCTTTAAAATTTGTTGATACAGTGTCCATATTGAAGAATCTTCTCAGAGGAGCATCTATTGGCCAGCTAGAGTCATGGTGAAGTGAGATCACCTGCTCAGTGGTGGTCTCAGGAATGGTTCTTTTACATGAAACACAAGACACATGTCTAAGCTTTACTCCTTTAATTGCTTTCTTGTTGGTCGTAGAGCCCGACAAGGCAGCCTAATCGCATGACTCTGTGATTATGACCTGAGCTGAAATCATGAGTCAGACGGTTAAGGGACTGAACCACCCAGGTCCCCCTAGGAAGGATTTTCGAATAGGTTAGAAAATAAAACTGTTCTATGAAAACATTTTGTTTGTATCAATATTCCCGAGTCTCTTCTCTTTTTTTCTATGCTTTTTAAAAAACCTGCATATATCCCTTACTGTTTCTTACTTTTTCCCTTGTAACTGTCTACTAATTGGCTTAAAATATAAAACTGAATTGTATGTTAAATCAATTATTGCATTTTTAATAAACATGCATGTTCTATATTATTTATTTTAATTATAATGTTTCTCTTTTCTTTCCTGAAACAAACTAAAGCTCAGATTATGTTGGGGTTTCTTCATGTGGTTCACAATTAGTATATATTTTTTTTTTCTGTGCATCAGGAGATCCATCTTTTGTCCCTATAGAACTAAAGCTTTGTACTTTGCTCTTGGTTCATTATTGATGATTGGTAAACCTCTACTGTGTCTATTTCATGCCAAAGGATGGTTAAAGTTGCCAAGAAATGACGAATGTAGTTAGGAAGTGAGCACTTCAAAGCATTGAGAGTTGTTAAATATAACAGTAACTTATGCATGGGCAGAATTACTGAAATGGGTTGTTATGGAGTCTGACACCATGGCAGTAAGAATGTGTATTATGGGGATAAAGAAAGAATGAGACTTTATATTCTCAATTCATTTTAGGGAAATATTTGTCATGTGACTTCATAAGCAATTTTCTGTGATAGCAGTAAAATTGACTTGGACAGCCATCTCTAAGTGAATTAACATAATTAATATGATTTTATTAACACAGCCAAAATGTTTTCCTCCCAGAAAATTTGACAGAACCAAAGCCTAGCAGTACTTGGCCACTGGCAAAGTACAACTATGCCTCCCGCCATGTCCCCTGCCACATCTCCATCAGTATTGGTCCAGTGAGTTTTCAGAGGCAGAACTCTTCAGGCAGGTGTCAGATGCCGGGAACACGAGAGATCTCAGTTAACTGAATGTGACAATTAATAACTTTTATTGAGTGCCCAGTTTGTTCAGAGCCCTAGGCACTGTGGGTGATCAGAAAGAAACAGAAGGAAACAAATAATCTCTTTCTGCCTCTTAGGGGTTTCTAGTCATGGCAAAAAGAGGTCCTCTACTGTGTCCATGCAAGAAGAGAGAGCGGAAGTTAGACAAGACAGCAGTCTAAGGTCTATAATGGCCACATGGAGGTTCAAGGGACAAGAATGGAATTGTTAGTTGAATAAATGTTGTGAGATTTGTGACACTTTTGTGGCATTTTGGGTTTTTTTTGTGTGTTTTGTGAATCCTCCTCCTATTAATTTTAATTCAGCAAACATTTTTAAGAACATGCTGCCATGTGTATATACCACATTGGGTCTCCTTGTTACCATAATGGTAATTAGAGTTTTATCTCTATCTTCAAAAATTAATATCCTTCTCTCCTTTTTTATCTCTGCATTTTTTTCTGTCTCTGTCTCTCTTTCTCTATACACATACACTGACCCACACACATTTATGTATCTAGGTTATATTTACACATAAACGCATACACATATTTAATGCTGATGTTGGCAAGAACAACAACTATAATTACAAAAAGAAGATTATGATAGCGTAGAAAAAGGAGCAAGTGCTTTCTGAAAGGAGAAATAGATTTGTATGGGGAATCTCCATATTTATGTTATTGTTTAGAAAAATCTCATATAAATGTTAATTACAACGAAGCAGATGTAACCATAAATTCATAAGCAATAAGTGATCAGCAGAATAATGAATCAAAAACTGATCTATTGAAAACAGAACAGCACACAAGCAACTAAGTGATGGATGGGAAAGAATGGTGTGGGCTGTGGGCAGTAGGTAAATAAGAGACATGTAAGTAACAGAACAAGCATAGGAGCTACTTTTTGCCAGCCTGACACAATGCAGTGCTATGCTTTGTGTATCATATTTATTTATTTTATTATTTTTTAAAAATGTATTTATTTATTTGAGAGAACGAGAGAGTGGGAGGAGGAGCAGAGAGTGAAGGACAAGCAGACTCCTCACTGAGTGCAGAGCCTGATGAGGGGCTCGATCCCAGGACCCTGAGATCATGACCAGAGGCAAAATCAAGAGTCAGACGCTTTACCGACTGAGCCACCCAGGCCCCCCTACATATCATATTCAATGTGATTCTTCTAACAACTCTATGACCTAGGAACTGTGTTCCTGTTTTACATATGAATTAATAGATTCCAAAGATTTGCTTGGGTAAGGACACTTATAAAGACTAGACAGGTGAGTGAGAATCCGGGGGACTACGTACAACATCCAGTGCAGAGAAAGATTATTTACATGGATTTCTGGAAGAAAAGGAAGGACACAACTGTTTGGTACAGCTAACTGGAGCAGATGAAACCTATATACAGAATACTACATGTGTAATCAGAGACAGAACTAGACCAGGAAGTCTTTGGGGAATAGAATGAAAATAATCCTGAAGAAATGTGAATGTTATTTATTCTCCTCCTCTGTATTTTGTAGAGATAAAGTTTAGGTTCCCCATGTGTAGTTTACATATTGTTTCTTCAACTATGGTGAAATAGTATTTTTGTATGCTCAATGGTTTACCTAATAATATGGATGGTGACTATATTATTATGAAAAGAACTGGAAGGAACAGAAGGGTCAATGTTATGTTGGTAACAGAGTAAAGAAATAAATAATCTTTCTTCTTCCCTCAAACTAGGGGAATAGTATCAGAATTTGCACAAGAGGACAGGCAGGATGCTATACCCATATGCTATTAGATGTCATTTTATCTAGGCTTAGTGAAGACACTAGCTCATATGGTATTTCTTTGAGCTCTTTTATGATGCAAATGGGACAAAATTGTGTTTCTAGGAGAGCTATTTTCTATACATTACTAGCAAAATAAAATAAATTGCAAAAATGTCAAAATTCTCAGCCTGATTTACTTGACAAAAAGCTCCAGATTCGGCTCTTTTGATGCATATCAGTTGCAAAGTTTCAAGGATTTTGTGATTTATAAAAGTGGCTAAGCATTCAGAACTCTCAATTATTTATACAGATCTGTTTGAAATAGTCAAACTCTTCAGTTTTTACTATTAGCCCAGCAATTTTAATGACAGCAGACAGGATACTTTCTGAGATGTACATAAACAAAAAAACAAAGGGTTTAGTATTTTTCTTACTTGGCCAAGACCAATTCTTCAAGATATATCACTGTAACATAAAACAACTGTCAAAGCAAAGGATATCCTCATTTTCAAGAATTGGTGAGAGAAAAGAGTTTATAGTAATCTGAGCATATTTGGCAGAACTGTATATCTTTACTTAGATCATCTTCAAAGAGTACAATTTTCCTTGACACTCTAAGACTCTTCATGAATTTGGAATTGGAATACAAATTACTTTATCCCTGCCTAGGCTTCAGGGATTCACTATTAGTGAGGCTGTCTATGCACACTCTGTGAGATCTTCTAGCATAGAACTTTTCTGTTTCTTCACATATTGGGAAGAGAGAATCAGGCAAATGGAAGGTAAGTAAAATCACTCCCACGTTTGTCAACGTGATCTCCCAGGGATAAACTGAGAAAATTTTTTCATCTGTTTGTTCACTGCTCTATCCTCAGGGCTTATAACATTGCTTAGCACACAGAAGCATTCCATACATATTTTTTGAATAAATAAAAAAGTGAATGAATCTGTGTTAATCGTACATAACTTTTCAGGATGGCGTCAAGCCAAATGATTAGTGAAGAATTAACTTTGTTACGGACTTAGAGGATGAACCGATAGATAATCAATTTCTTAAAACACAACATTAAATAATAGTGAACCCTATCTGTTGATAAAAGGAATAAAATGTTTTTTATTTTATTAATCATACTTGTTAATACGTTTATTTTAAACTTTCATCTTTTGGAAAATCTGTGAACATTAAGATATCTCAATTTTGTAGTCTTTCCTGAAGGCGAGACTGGATCTAGTGATGGGAATACCAAAAGGGGGGATTTGACTTAAAAACCAGAGACCTTTATCACTTGGGAAACTTTATCACCTCAGAAGGATTCCATATTAGTGAATGTTCCAAATAATAATTCTTAGATTTCTTCCGGTTAGAAAATTTTCTGATGTTATGACTCTTCTCCCGATTTCTTTGGTCATTATTTCTTCTGAATTCCTACAGGTTATATTTATCCAACACTTAATCTAATCATATGTTTCTTAACTGCCCGTCTTTACTAGAAGTCCTTAAGGGCAGAAATTATGTCATATACTTTCATGGTATCCCCTGTAGACCCTAGCACAATGTTTTCTACAAAGTATGTCCTAACTATCTACTCATTATCAAGTATTTGAATAAGATACAAGAGAATCTTATTATTTGCATCAATAGGGCTGTAGGTACTTTACTTACATTGCCCAATTTAATCCTGACTATAACCGAATGAGATTAGTAGAACTGAGGTCAGAATTTGTCCCGTCTGAATATATCTCTGCATAATCCATGCCATTTAAATGATTATCTGTTAGCATTTCTAATCTGAAGTTCTGTTTTTATATGGTAATATAGTTCTCTTGGATTCTGTAGTTTGACCAAGTCATATATAGAAATTCTGATTCCTCTGGGCATTTCTTAGACATTGATGAAGTAATATCTTTTCTTACATATTAGATGTTTGGCTGGAGGAAAAATTATGATGGACCATACATAAAAACTATGAATTTCGACTCAAAATTGGTAATGAACGCCAAGAATTATCATGGCTAACAGTTTTCATCACTTTTAGTTCCTTGAATTAAATACAACTATGATTAAGGTTGGCATAAGTGAAGGAAAGTATTGTTTAAAATATATTATTTATAATCTCATTTTTTTCCTGGTAATTTGCAAACAACATAAAGCAATTTAAAACTTACTTAGTAAGTGCTTGTAGAGTATTTAATAAACATACATGGTGTTTTCATTTTCTTTTCAGACTCTGTCCATTTTTAGTTACTGGTAAAATCTACCAATTTTTAATTCTAATGATTATTATAAGTACCAGTATATGCAGAGAAATAAGGCTAGTCGTTTTATATAGGAGAATTAGAAACCTACTTATCTGTTGCCTGTTTTAATGCTGGTGTAGACTCTCGTTTATCATTTTATCATCTTTCAATGTGACCCTGAGGTTTTACTAACAGTGTTTAGAAACTCAAGTTGGTCTTCATTTTGCAAATGGTCATTTATGTTATTATGCTAATAAGTTGAATAAGTTTAACATTGGCCTAGGAGTGGATTTGAGTAAGCTTCTGGGAAACCTCCACAAATTCACAAAGTTAATGGCTTGACCTCCCAATTCTCCAATGTAAAATAAGCTATAATGATTTTTCAGGCTCTTAGCTCCCCTGCATTTCAAAAAAAAAATGAGCTCTCATTTACTTCAAATGACTTGACTATCCTTATAATCTAATTGTAAATGAATAATCCTTTATTTATCTTCTCAAATGATTCTTGTCCATATTTGGTTGGGAGCCTTCTTCACGATAAAAAAGCTTCTAGCAGATGTTCTGAACAAAAACAGTGAATACTCTGGAATTTATGACACCAGGAGGATATTTCAAAGAGATAGCTCATATATTTTAGCAAATACCCAAAGAAGAAATATGATAAATACTTTTAATATTTATTTACATCATTTAACAGAAGGTTGGTAGAGAAGGAAGGAATGTGTGTAATATATAAAGATTTGGCACGTGTTCTTTTAAGAACGTAGAAAGGAACAGTTTATTTTTCATTCTTTTAACACTACTAAATTCTAAGCTTTCCTTTTTAAACTGAAAATTTGCCTATCACATTATATATATAGTTCTGATCTTAATGAATGCTTATTTATTCACAATTAATACTGGAGTAAATGGATGCTGTGCTAAGAAAGTCTCACTATTTTTCTGAAGTTGGAATCAATGTAAATAGGGGAAAAATAGCAAGGTGATTTTCAAATATTGTAATGTTGGTATTAAGTTGTATTTTTGCTATACAAATGAAAAAATATTATTAATAGCATAAGCTAAAAACATAGGTTCAAAAACAAAGCTAATCAAATACTTGTATAATGTGGTAAGGACTGATCTTATTCTGACCAACTATATTTTTTTCTATTTATGAATGAGATAGTAGCAAAAACTCCTATTTACAGGTCTCTATTTGCAAAAGAGACCATATTTGGGGAATGATCACGTTATGGAGTATATTTTGATAGGGTTTTACTCTGGATTTTTCTCCATCTCTTGATGAAATTTACAAAGCAACAGATAGATTATTGTATTAGAAGAAACAACGAACATCAGTGTTCCCTGATATTATAGGGGGGAAAGGGAAGGCCAGAAAGTCCCTCCTTTAAAGGGTTCCTTAAAGTTGTTCACTTACTCTAGTGTTTTCTAATCAACATCTTGATCAGTTTTGAACTTTAGGAGGTAGGTATGGAAAAACTGGTTTTATAACACAAGCTTCCCTCTTAAAAGGATTTATTTAGAACTGACTGTAATTTTTTTAATCTTTAAGGTCCTGGATCTGGGCAGAAAGAGTTCATATACTTAATTTCTTTCCTATGTTTTAACAGCCAAATAAGGCAATGGTAGAGTTAAGCAAGGATCTTAGGAACTAAACATTGTGTCTTCTGTCCTTTAGGATTTGTCCCTCAGCCATTTCATGTTAAGAATATGATTAAAATCTGAAGGAGAACGAGGGGCAACTTTGAATGGAAAGCTAAATCCCGATGTGAAGCATCCTGTTTTCCCTGGATTGACCAGAAGGGAACTAGGGCAAGGGAAGACACTAGGGAAGACCCAGAGCCTGGTTAACAAAACAGGTGGTTCTTCTGTAAACTGAATGGCTGTGGCTTTGGTGTCTCAGGCCATTGTGTGTTGTCGACAGAATCACTATAAATCTTCAGCATAGACAACTGTGCTGTGAGGTACTTGTTCAGATAATCAGCTGTAAAAAGTAAGTAAATAAAATCCTCCAAGATGCAACTTATGTTTCTGATAGCTTGAAACTGGCCTACTCTTTGGGAAACTTAAGGCATATACCCTTAAAACAACATTCTTATCTCTCATTAACAGCATCTTTGAAAAGCATGTATACGTTAAAGTGATATTTACAACAAGAATAATTTGCTAGGAGACAGGGTTATTATAAGAGTAGAACTAAGAAAATACAGCATCATGAGAGTTGGTTCTGAGAACTTTATAATGAGGTTTTAATGCAGACTATGAAAAATTGAAGGGAGATATAAATTATGGAATATTCACTAATATTTCTACCTAGTGGTTAATTTATATACTTTTTATAGCAACCTATTATTTTGCTCATATTTTTTCATTGAGTAGTGGCTTCCTGTAGCCAATAATTTTTAAAAAATTAAATTGAAATGATTGAAACATAGAGAAGCCCTTCTATTCTGGAAAAAGGGCCACTTGGTTGCCATTATAATGACATATAGGACACCTAAATGTCTATGCTTGGCATAATTTTGGTTTCTATAGTGTACACAGGCATATTGGACTTGTGGCTTTAGTCCTTTAAAATCAATGACTTTGGGGCTTGGGTAGGGTTTTGTCATTAATTTATCTGGAAACTTCTGGCTCTAATTGGAACTTCTTTCTGTAGAAAGTTTTAATCAATGTAACAAATAGAATCACAGATAGGAAGGAACTTCAAGGGATCATTTATTCCCTTCCATGTCTTCAGGCAGTGAAAAAAACTAACTCTTTAATAACATCAAGGTCTACTTATTTAGCTAAAAGTAAGTGGAGATTGTATAATTCTGTAGTGAATTTTGGTTGACATTACAGACAATGTAGGTGTTTTTTGGAGGAGTAATTTCATTTTTGCCTGCATGATCCATCTTAAATTAACTCATAACTTTCTGTAGTATTCCATGTTGAGGTAATTTGGAAAGAATGGTTACATGATCTGAGGTTTTTTGAGAAATATAAAATAGCAACAATATGTGTCCCTTTCTCATTTTTCCCTTTAGAATTGAGTCCTCCCATGTTCACACTTGGACTCTCTGATCTTCCCAGCGTGAATGGCCGAGTTTATGATAACAGTGGTAACTGACATTGCATTTTTCTCTCTCTCTCTCATTAATAGTGACCCCTCCCTCCCCTGTAAATCTTTTCTCCTTACAAACACCCACCCATGTGTGCTGTCACCTATTTTCAGAAGTCTTACTAAGATTTTTTATTTTATTTTTATTTTTTTGAAAGTAGGGTCCACATTCAGTGTGGAGTCTAACATGGGTCTTGAAATTATGATCTGGAGATCCGGACCTCAGCTGAGATCCAGAGTCGTCCTTTAACTGACTGGGGGACGCACGCACACAGCCCGCCGTGTGTTTATAAAATGGATTGTTTATAAAATGGAATGATTATAAAATGGATGTTTTTAAAATGGATTCACCAAAAATATCTTCCGCAAAATTCTCTTCCCAAGTACTGGAGATGCTTTGCCAGACACAATTATCAAGAATAAATAAGATTCCCCCAACACCACTATTGCATGCTTAGAGAAAAAGCCTTGCTCCTCTTATGTGATGTTCCTATAGGTGTAGGTGGGTGGGGGTTTGAATGTGCTACAGAGGTTTAGTGCCAGAGTTTTCTCAGTTTTTACATAGTTTCCTTGCTCTACAAAAGAAGTATTTAGGAGACAGATCCAAGGGACAAAATCATGCTTTCAGAATCTTCCTACTGTTAATAGCTGAAGAGGCATGTGTAGTTTAGGATCATGGTACCTGGATTCATTTCTCCTCAGGATGAATTTTTCTGAGTCTTCCTGAGGACAGATTTCTAGAGAAACCCTTTTCCTATTTTGCAGACTGAAACCCTTTATCCACGTACCCCTTAGATGCATGCTGGGACCTCCTGCACACTCTATCTGCACCGTTATTAACTACATGACTTCATGAGTTCTATGAATTTGAATTTGGTAGCAAATTAACCTTTCCTTTATAACTTCTTTAATTGCTCAAGGCTTCAGTTATTTTACTTACCTGAAGTAAAGTGTAAAAAAGAGCATTTATGTGTGTTTCACATAGCTTTTTACTTGGAAGATATATGTACTTAACAAGCTTGTGATTTTACTCACACCTCTAGATCTCTTTATTTCTCCCTTATGATGTGACTGTAAGATTGGAGACATGGTTTTCTAAATCATTCCAATTGAAACTAACTAGAGCTCACACTTTCTCTTCTGTGAAACCCACAAAATTTGCTCTTTTGGAGAATTCCCATGTGGGAGGAATAGCTAAAAGGTTATACCTGGAGAAGCTTAGCAGTTGGAGCCGAACTCTATTGAAACTGTGATGTTTCTTTCCATGTGCTATCCTCGGTTGAAGCATTTTGTTTATTGGTTTTAACATGCTGTTTGCACTACTTAAAAATTACTTCGACTTCATTGATGTCAAGGTAAAGAGAAAATAGGATTTACATAATCTGTGCAAGTGCCCAGTTAGGCTGACACATGGCAAAGTGAGCTATCCATTCACCAGGATATGACATTTCTGCAGACAGAAGGTGGTGCTGTTGATTAGGAACAAGACACGGCCCCACATTTTTCTATCAAACTCCTGATCAAGTTATCATTGCAGGAAAGTCTCTACTGAGGAGAAAAAAAAAACCAGTAGTCAGCTGGAACTTATTTTATCATTTGACTTCATTACTTTCCGGCTTAGATTCGACCCAAAGAATGCTCCAACCACGTTTTTCTTACTATTTTATGTAAATCTTGGAAGGTGTGTGCAAAAAATAGGTTCTCAAATATAGGACATGTTGTTTCCCTTCATTCAGTGAAGTTTAACATTATGTGCAAGACTGTAAAGCATCCAAGGGTCTGGATGACTTCCTGGTTACAAGAAAAAGACAGGCATTTAAAACCAATGCAATATTGTTGCATTTGAACATGAATATTTCAGGAACATAGAATATTGAGAAAAAAAGGTTTTTTTTTGACTCTAGTTTGTTCACGACATACATACTTCTATGGTGTTTTACTCAAGCAAGTTCAGGTGCTGGGAAAGATGCCTTCCCCTGCACATGTCAAACAATATTGTGGTCATGTCCCCAAACCCCTGGATGTGGTTCTGGAGAAGGATGACAAGCACCAGATGCAGGCATGGGCTCCCATCCTCGTGAAAGACCCCAG
Organism: Mustela nigripes; assembly: GCF_022355385.1. Taxonomy (NCBI): domain Eukaryota; kingdom Metazoa; phylum Chordata; class Mammalia; order Carnivora; family Mustelidae; genus Mustela; species Mustela nigripes. The sequence continues at coordinate 50,927,249 of NC_081564.1, read as the reverse complement.
AAAGAATGGAAAGACCCAGGGGAGAGCAGGATCACCTAGAATCACCTGCAACATCATGGAAACATGTCAATATTCCAAAGCAGTTTTGACGTTTTAAAAGTAAGGTGCGGGGCTAAAAGTCAAATCAAAGGAACTGTGGGCTGACTAAATATCTAGGCAGTAAGAGCCAAGGTACACAAGGGCTTGTTTTATGTGACTGAGCAGAGAGAGGTCCAGATGGCTCTTATTAACATATTGGTTAACACCAATTTGGGAGAACTGTGGTTAGCTCGAAAGATCTGTTTATGTCTTGTGATATATGGTGACATCCTTTGGAAGAAGCTCAGACAAGTAGAGAATCTTAATTAGCAATAGTTGTAAGCTTGAATCTTTCCACTGAGCTGAAAATATCTTTGCTCTCTTATTTGAAAAATCCCCAACATTTCTTTTTAAGTTTTCTTTCTCTGGGGCTTGTAGGTGACTCTTTTTTATCTCATTCTGGTGGGAGGAACCAGCCTAGAGATCTATGGCGGGAGACAATGTTATATACAGGTTTGAAAACAGATTCTGAAACCAGATTGTCTGTATTTTCTTTTCCTTTGTATGATTTATTTATTTGATTTTCTGTATTTTAAATCCGGTTCCACCATTTTCCTGGCTTCTTTTCTGTGTCTCAAGTTCTCATGTGGGGATAATGAGAGGGCCTACCTCATGGGGTTTTGTGGAGTCAGGGAGTTTATACAAGTAAAGGATGATGACAGTTCTCCGGTACTTGGCTGTTATTATTCCTGGTCCCTCAGAGAAGGCTAGGGAAGGGTGGGAAGAGCGGAAGCTTTACCAGCGAGCATGCTTTCTTTCAGATGAGACCCATCTTCTATGCCACATCATGATCCCTTTTTGAAATACTCCCTGGGACTTCTGGCATTACTGGTGCTTTAGGCCTCGTGGTGTAAACACACAGACAGGAGGAACGAGGATGTCGATGATGGCTGTAATATAACACTTGACAGCCAGAAACAATGAGCTCGTAAACTGTATACTTAGTAAGTCTCTAAATGACTTTCTGGACAGAAATACTTTCAGAGAGGCACCTGGGTGGTTCAGTTTGTTACGTTTGTTAAGTGTTAAATGTTTGCCTTCTGCTCAGGTCATGATCCCAGATTCCCGAATCTGCTTCTCCCTCTCCTTCTGCCTCTCTCCTTGGCTTCTGCTCTCTCTCTCACTCTCTCTCAAATAAATAAATAAAATATTTAAAAAAAAAGAATCACTTTTAGAAAGAAAAAAAGATGTTAGGTATAGTACTGAGTTCATACTTAAGTGGATATATATAGGTGACCTTAAACATGAAGATAAAAACAAAAACAAAAGGATGTGTTTAAGGAAACTCTGGATGCTAACGATCCTTTTCAGTGAGTTGGTGAATCTGATACTCTTCCATCAGAATTCCCACAGAGCAATTATCCTTTTTCCAAAGTGCCTTAAAATACCATCTCCAAAGAGTACCCTCTCAGACTGACATACTTTGCATCTGTATATTTATTTCTGATACCATTTTTTTTGTGCATTAGTGTTTGTTGTAGGCTTTATATTTTTCTTCAAAACTTTAAGTTTCAGTTTCTTCAAATACTATCCAACTTTATTTTTTTTTAAAGATTTATTTTATTTGAGAGAGAGAGGGAGAGTATGCGCAAGTGAGGGGAGGGGCAGAGGGAGAGAAGCTCAACCAGACTCCCCACTGAGCACTGGGCAGGGGGCACAGGGTCTCCATCCTAGGACCCATGAGATCATGACCTGAACTGAAACCAAGAGTTGAACACTTAACTGACTGAGCCACTCAGGTGCCCCCGATATTCCAATTTTAGACACTTTATCCGCCCTCCTCCTTTTTTAAAAAATTTTTTATTTTGAAGTACAGTTGACCCACAATGTTACATTAATTTCAGGTACAACATAGTGATTTGACAACTCTACATACTGTGCTATGCTCACCACAAGTGTAGTATGACAACAGTGTCTCATACTACATCTGCCACCACATCAAGCTACTACAATACCATTGACTATAATCCCAAGGCTGCACCTTTCATCCCTGTGACTTATGCATTCCATAACTGGAAAACCTTACCTCTCATTCCACGTCACCCATTTTATCCATCCCCTCACCTCTCTCCCTCTGGCAGCAACCAGGTTCTTCTCTCTATTTATGGGGTAGACACTTGATTTTTATATGTGTGTGTGTATATGTATGCTAGAGTACATCATTTAAGGGTAAAATCTCAAGGGTAAAAAATTGGAAACTGGAAATGGCACCTAGGATAAGAGTTTTTGAAAGTGGGATGCTGCCAGAGTTTTAGTTTCGTTCCTGAGCATTGGTCTACAATTGAAGGTCAGGACAGATAATTAAACAGAGACCTTCAATTCAAGTCTAGGTGAGCAATTTAATTATATTATTGTTTAATAGAGTTATTGCTACATGAGACTTGGTTTTATTTCCTCACAGACCATAAAGTCTCCCCAATTAAATATTTTTTTCATTACTCATGGATCAAATACTAGAGACCCTAGAAATATGACAAGCAAGTATAAAATAATTTCTAAACTTCCCTTTAGAAATGTAGGATGATACTTTATTTTTATCCTTCTTTTTAATACTGCTGCAAAATTCTAAAGGCATGACGAGCAGTACCGTTCCACTGAATTTTGCCTATAGCAACTATAGGCAACTGTATTTTAAGCAACTATATTTTAAGTTTTCTATTAGTCAAAGTAAGAAAATTAATGTGGAAATATTAGATGTTATTATAACTTTGGACACCAGTCAAAATCGAGCTTTTGTTTTTTTCTTACTTTACATAGCTAATTAATGATCTAACTTGACAGCAGATTTTTTTCCTTATTGCATTTTTATGGAAGATTGTAATTCAAGGGGCTTTGGGAAATAATGTAATTCTAAATTTTAGATCCATATTTTAATAAAAATGTTTAGTAACCTCATTTTTTCACAGAAGCTTTTAGATAGCTCTCTAAAAGTACCAACAGTGTCTTCAATATTTGCTACTTGTAACATACATAGGAAGTATTTCCAGGGTCTGCATTTTAATCTTGTGATTTTCTCTATTTGAAAAGAAAAAGAATATGCATGACCTGGCAGTCAATCTGAAGGCAGTATTTTCCCTTGATGAATATCTCATCTTTTTTCTTTAGCACTGCAAAGTACTTTTGTCCTTTATTTGCCACTAATGCTTATGATAAAAAATTAAATTACTGTTCATCCTTTCAATATGTTTTCCTCAGAGGATCTCTGCTGAAGAACAAACATTTAAGAGGATGCGGAAGGTTTAGTTTTATACACAGCCCTGCTATATTATTCATTGCAATGCATTTTTAATGTTAGAGAAGGAAAAATAAAATATATGTTAATTTCTAAGGTGAGACAGGCAGTGATCGAGGGAATGATAAATGCACAGAGGCTAGAGATGTGTGCGTGATAATAAAATGAGAAATCTTCTCTCCTGAATCCTGGGCTCCCCCCCCCCCCCCCACCCCGTATATGGAAGGGAAACTTGGAAGTCTTTTTGAATGAAAATCTCAAGACATCATCTCCAATAGTTAACGGGCCTCTGACTTTTCATATTTCCAGTTGAGAAAAAGGTCACCAGACTAAGACTATTAAAAACAATAATAATATAAGCAAAACAAAATGGAAAAAAAGAAACTCTGTCAACATAACTGATAAGATTTTGCTCCGTCTCTTATCAGCTCCCTAGCTCTCATCTCTCCGATTCATTTTACATTTCTCAACAAAATCTGCGCCTTTGTTGTTCAAAAATAAGCCACTTATTTTTCCTATGTAGGCAAAAAGATTTCAGTGAACATTCTTTTAACTTCTAAGACTTGATACTATTTTACAAGAACGGCAGAAGAATAATGTGCTTTATTTGGTCTATGAATTGTTGAGGGTAATGGTTTTCTTTGTCTTGTGCTCTTTTGGAAGTCAACAATTTCTCTTCAGTCCGAAAGGATTACAGCATCTGGAAAGGAACCAATTTACAAATTTCTCACAGTATGAGAGAAGATTCAACTGTCTGGAATTAGGTCTTCAAACCCCCACAAGCTTTTCAGATCTGGAGAAAGGGATGGGCAGGTTGCTGGATACAAACAGGAGATAGTGAAAGCACTTGGGTTCTAGGGTATTTTCTCAAATTCTCCAAATCTATATGCACTCTGTTGTCATCAGAAAACATATTTTGAATTTGGGGAGGATGAATGTGTAAAAAAATAAAACTGTCATGTGGAGAATTGTCTGTTTTTGGTTGTCTGCCAAATACAAAGTCCCAGTTGAGTCAGTAGTTTAAAAAAAAAAAGGGTGTTTTCCATTTTCTTTTGTTGAGTACTGATGAGCAAAAAGTGGAGCAAAACATGTAAAAAGCAAGAGTTGCTTTTTCAAAATATTTAATTTTATAACCCTTAAGTCAAAACTAATACACTTTATTATATACAGTTAATGTCAGTATAGAACATCTTACATAATTCAGTTTTCCATTCACTCTGCTTTAGCACTTCTTTTCACCTCTTTCAGATGCATTAATGTAAAATTGGAAATACCTACTCTTAGGACAAATGTAATTTTATTTCACTGCTCTAACTATATATAAAGTAACAAATGCCTACTTTTGCAGTTATTACCTCATTGATTTTATTCTAGACATGTACTGGTCTGAATTTTATTTTACTCATTTTATAATGACTATCGCCATAGCAACTAGGCAGATTTTACCCAAATGATAAAACATTCATTATATGTAGCTACCTACAATGATTCATGATAGACAGGCTACACACCAATACTGAGTAAATGATAATAAAATTCAAATTATTACTCACAATCAGACTAACAAAGCCAATCATCCTCAGAATATGCTGTTTTGTCTTATTCATTTCTACTTTTTTTTTTTCTGCTCTACTGCCAAGGCACGTAGACATTTCATTAGTTCAAATTACAGAAACATGGGATTCTTGGAGCAAAATTTCTGCTTAAAAAAATTGCTCCTGTTATCTAAGTCTGTTCGAATTAAATCTGATATGGAGGTGTGCTTTCTGTAGCAGAGAAGTAGTTAATGTGCCTTAGGCCACCCAAAATTTTTAGGATGGTCCCAACATGTGTCTCAGAAGGCACATGTTGCAAGGATGTTTATATAAGGATGAGATATTTGTTCTGGAACGCAAGAGGGAGTCTTGTCCCAGGCCCTTGTGAACACGCATTAGTGTTTGATGTAGGCTTTTCTGGTTGTGTAGCCTTAAGTCATTGATCTGGAAATGCTGAAGCTCATTTTTTTAAATGAGGTTTCTCCCCATGGGGATGGGGTTTCTCCCCATGACCCCCACCTGCTTGTCAAATTCCTCATATGGGGGGAAGGGACGGAAAAAATGAAACAAGATGGGACTGGGAAGGGAGACAAACCGTAAGAGACTCTTAATCTCAGGAAACAAACTGAGGGTTGCTGGAGGGGTAGAGGAGGGAGTGATAGAATGGCTGGTTATGGACACTCGGGACGGCATGTGCTATGGTGAGTGCAACGAAGTGTGTAAGACTGATGATTCACAGACCTGTACCCCTGAAAAATAATACATTGTATGTTAATAAAAATAATTAAATAAATAAATTCCAATAAAAATAAAATAAAATGGGGTTTCAGCCATGCAAGTGAATAAAGAAACAGAAAAGCAGAATTAAACATTTAGATATAAAGAGCAAACTGATGGTTACCAGAAGGAATGGGCAAAATGGGCAAAGAGGAGTGGGAGATGCAGTCTTCCAGCTTTGGAAGGAATAAGTCACAGGAGTAAAATGTACAGCATAGGGAATATAGTTAATAATACTGTAATAGCATTATATAGTGACAGATGTTATCTACACCTATGGTGAGCACAACATAATGTATAGAGACAGTGAATCACTATGTTGAATCGCTATGTTGTATGCCTGAAACTAATGTAATATTGTGTGTCAGCTATACTCAAATAAAAACAAAATAAACTAAAATGGGATTTTTGCAATGATTAATTGAAGCAAGTGTCTATATCTCCAAGCATGGAGGCCGATACATGAAAATTGCTCAGAAATGTTAACTATGATAATGATCGTGTTAATAGTGGCATAATGACACATTTCCTGTAAGTGTATATTTCTTCTTTTCCATCTCAAACCATATTTGTCCGTTATACCCAGTGGAATTACAGTTAAAGTTCTGAACTTTTTACTTCCGAATAGATTTATCAGGTCAACTTTACAAAACAGGTCCATCTTTTCTTTGAAGCATGGAATGTGGCCATATGAGGTCTGTTTCAGTGTCAGCCTCTAACAACATTTCAATCTTCTGTTTACTCATCTTGAAAAAATACTTATATGTGCAAAGATGAAACTTTTGCCAATAAAATTTACATATTATTCACAATGACAAAATATTACTTTGAAACTTTTGACAGTATTTTCTTTTTTTTTAAAGATTTATTTTCCATTTATTTATTTGACAGACAGAGATGGAAGTAGGCAGAAAGGCAGGCAGAGAAAGAAGGGAAAGCAGGCTCCCTGCTGAGCAGAGACCCAATGCGGGACTTGATCCCAGGACCCTGAGATCATCACCTAAGCCAAAGGCAGAGCTTAACCCATTGAGCAGCCCAGGTGCCCCAGTATTTCTTTCTTTTCTTCCTTTCTTTCTTTCTTTCTTTCTTTCTTTCTTTCTTTCTTTCTTTCTTTCTTTTTCTTTCTTTCTTTCTTTCTTTCTTTCTTTCTTTCTTTCTTTCTTGTTTTTAAAAATATTTATTTATTTATTTGACAGACAGAGATCACAAGCAGGCAGAGAGGCAGGTAGAGAGAGAGGGGGAAGCAGGCTCCCGGCCGAGCACAGAGCCCCATGCAGGGCTCGATCCCAGGACTCCAGGACTTGAGCTGAAGGCAGAAGCTTTAACCCATTGAGCCACCCAGGCGCCCC
>NC_081564.1:50797274-50920178 GCF_022355385.1 Mustela nigripes | reverse complement strand
TACTTTTTCTTTCTTTCTTTCTTTCTTTCTTTCTTTCTTTCTTTCTTTCTTGTTTTTAAAAATATTTATTTATTTATTTGACAGACAGAGATCACAAGCAGGCAGAGAGGCAGGTAGAGAGAGAGGGGGAAGCAGGCTCCCGGCCGAGCACAGAGCCCCATGCAGGGCTCGATCCCAGGACTCCAGGACTTGAGCTGAAGGCAGAAGCTTTAACCCATTGAGCCACCCAGGCGCCCCTATTTTATTTTTTTTTAATGTGGTTCTTTGTTTATGAAACAGTCAGAGAAAAGTACTCTGTGCTCACAAAAAGCAGAACAGCCTTATTAAAGTGCCAGGGTATGGGTACTTTTGTTTACAATCCCTTTGCACAAACTAACCAGCAACACATGGTGTCTGTGAGCGAGCAGACACATATAATCATACATGTGTGTAAATGTCAATGAAAAGAGAGTCCCGGCAGCTGGGGTTCCAAAATCAACCTCAGACTGTGATTTCTTTAATATTTCCCTTCCCACAGTTTGAGAGCAGGCAAATAAAACAGTCTTTTCTTGAAATGATTTTTTTTTTCTCTCTAGCTCTACTGGACCCTGGCCAGACATTAGCATCATTTTACCTTGGCATAATGGAGACCCATCAGTCTCAGACTTGAGTACTATAGCTCAGATCAGAGAAAAGGGAATTCTGGGTTTCCTTTGTGCTGACTGATTATGAGCCTTTTATGGTTATTGTATCCAACATAAGACATAAATCAGAATACAATCACTTAGAAAGTTACTTCTGGAGATTACAGTCAGAGAGATGCAAAGACTAGACCCTGGGGTGAAATCTGGGTCTGTGTTAATTCTTCTCAAAGGGTCTTATTCTTTGATGCAGTCAATGAAGCACATTCATAAAGCTCTAGGAAGATACCAAAAGAGGTAAGTGATGGAAGTCTGGAGATGGATTCAAAATTCACTTCCTAATCCCCCAAATTAATTAAATAGCATCCACTCTTTGTTGTGTACAGTATGGTGATTATAGCAATAATATGGTATTGTATACTAAAAGTCACTAAGAACTTACATGTCCTCACCACAAAAAAGGAATGGTAATTATGTGACACAATGCATGTGTTAGCTCCTATGGTGGTAATCCTTTTCCAATATATAAGTGTAACAAATTAACATGATGTACACCTTAAACTTACACAACCATATATGTTAATTATAACTCAATGAAGCTGAAAAAAAACCCCAGCATTCCTTCTTTGTTGTATAACTATTATATATTGAATATAGTACTAGACACTCTAAAGACATCCTGTATTTGACTGACACAACATTTGAGATTAGATATTTTGAAGTTTACAGAGGATAAATATCTTGTTCACAGCTACAGATGATACTGAACCCAGGTCCCATGGACCCCAAGGGTCCTTTACTCAAACACTGCAGTGCCTGGATTACAACCCTGGAGTAACCATAGGGTAGGAAATGTATTTCTTTTTCTTATCACTAAATACATTTTAGGAAGATAGGTATCTTTTTTGGAAATACTTCTGTATGCAGTCTAAGGACACATGGGGGCAGGGAGGCATAAATGTTGTCAGATATCAAAACATAAGTAGGGGAAAGCACCTATATATATGATAAAGTAAGCAATTAGGAACTTATAGATTTTTTTTTCTCTGCAAGGGAAGAGAAGACAGGAATAGGAGTGATGAGAAAGAGGAGAGGAAAGGGAGGAGCTCATAAAATGAAGAGGTGCTGGAATGACAGAGATCAGTAAACTTTGGGGAGGTGGATAAGCTAAAGACCAGTAAAAACTGATGCTGATTCATGTTCCCATTATAGTAGTCTGGCTGTGATAGAAAGTACTCTCTCATCTCTATTGGTGAAATTTACTGGGCTTACGAGACCTTAGGGAGTGGTTCTTAGGACCATCTCATTGATTCTTCTGAGATTCACATCTAGAGAGACATGGTGAAGCCGAGATACCACGTAGGGAACCTTTGCCTAGCAGGCAACGTGGACAGTGACAATGCATATCTGAGACATTTGCAGATCTTTTTGTGTATTAATAATAATCTACTATTAAAAATATTCACGTTAAGTGCACCTAGCTTACAAAGGTGGTGTGCTGATATCTGTGTGACATTTTAAAATATTGAGTGACTGTTGACTTTGAGGGCAGGATAAGAGTGAAGCTTCTTTCACTTACTTTTGCTTCTTAGAGGCTGGCAGAGAACAGAGACTTCTTACCACACCTCTCTGGAATGCAAGAAGTCTTAGAGGTGTATTGCAGACTGAAGCCCCTGACTATGCTACAGCAATCATCATTATCAAATCCTCCATACTCCCTTGTTACCTGAAACATGTTCCAAACTTTGTGTCATCACCATTGTTTAGTTTTTCCACTCTTGCTTTTGCTTCTGTTTCTAAGAGACTCGTCGTTGCTGAGGAAATCCAGAAAACTATGTTGACCAAGGTTCCTATTTTCAGGCTCTGGGATCTCAGGTCCAAGAGCTTGCATCTGCTAAGACCACTTATTTATCAGATATAATTACACATTTCACAATATAGCACAACCACTCTTGTGTTAGGCATGGTTATACCCATTAAGCAGATAATAGAAACTGGGACTTCAATAGGTTATAGAACTAAGAATCAAAATATGGATAGAACCATCATTGAACGTCCAACAGCAGCCAACAACAAAAGTGTGCTGTCTGTAGTCCAATGGTGGTCACTTGAAGTCGGCTTATTTAGACAAAATTGCTCTCTCACTTTCCCAAATTGGATCTGTCATCTGACTCTCTTGAATTCTTAGGGGTATCATTATTCTCTTAGTTGTCTAGACTGGGTATTTTAGGGCTATCTCTGAATCACCCAGCTTATCCAGCATAGCCAATCCATCCCCAAGACTTTCAATTTTTTCCTTGGACTCCTCTTCACATTGGTTTTGTCTTTTCCATTTCTATTGCTGCATACATCCTCCAGGCTCTTTTCCCATCTGGATTATATCACTTCCTTTGTTCCCTAATGGGTTTTCTTATTGCTAATATTTCTTTATTCTGGCCTGTTCCACATATAGTTAAGATCAATCTTCTTTAAAGTAGCCTATAATTTTCACCCTCCCACCTCAGTGCTCTTCTATAATTCAACACTGCCTACTGAATAATGTCTCAAATTTCCCCTCTGGAATCTACATACTATGAATGTGATTCCTCTCTACTTCTTTAATGTTATCTTTGCTCATTATCTTTATCCTAGCCAACTGGAGAGGAATTTTAATTCCTTAGTTTTCTCTTATTTAGCTAAATTATATAGAATAGATAAAAACATTTTTTAGTGGAACTAATAATACTATCCCTTTTCACAAAATAGTTTCCCTAAAACAATTTGACTTCCTTCAAATTAACTTGTATCTTTGACATAGAGTTTTTGACTCTACAGTCTTGGAAATGGATTTTGTGGATAACATTTTAAACAAAGACATTGTTTTTGTGTCTAACCCCAAGTATTGCTTCTATCTTCCACCTCTGACAGCGAAGAAGATAATTTTTATCACTTAAGTGTACATGGAAATTCACCATATATTTTGGAGAGAGAGTGGGGGTGGGGAGGGGCAGAAGGAGAGGGAGAGAGAGAAACTTTTTATTTTTTATTTATTTATTCATTTAAAAATATTTTATTTATTTATTTGACAAAGAGAGAGAGAGACAGTGAGAGAGAGAACACAAGCAGGGAGAGTGAGAGAGGGAGAAGCAGACCTCCTGCTGAGCAGGGAGCTTAAGTCAAGGGCTCTATCCCATGACCTGAGCTGAAGGCAGACACTTAATGACTGAGTCACCCATGTGCCCTGGGAGAGAGAAAATCTTAAGTAGGCTCCACACTCAGTGCACAGCCTGATGTGGGGGCTCCATTTCATGACCCTGAGATCATGACATGAGCTGAAATCAAGAGTAGTTTGCTTAACCTACCGAGCCACCCAGGTGCCCCAAGAAATTCACCGTATTTTTAAAATAAAGTTTGGTAAAAAAGTATAATTTCTGCTAACATGATGGCACTGTTCTGTTTTTTGTGCTTTATAGTATTTAAAGACAATCTGTGGTGTGATTTCTACTTCAAAAGTGAAAAAATACATTTCAAAAGCAACTTGCTTTGGGATTTGGGAAAATGCTAACAGTTGTTGATTAACTCTATAGTTCTGTCAAAACAATAAAATATTATTGATAAGTATTATTATTATGTCCTTATGAAATAGCTCAATAACATCTGTAAAATATAAAAATATAAATAATATATTATATAAATAGTATTTTCCCTCTTCAAATTGCTCATTGATCTACACGTGACCCCATGACAGTTACAGATTATATGGGGATTCGATGACAAAGATAGAAGTAGAAGCTATAATCATCAATTTACAGTCCAGGATTGTTTTACCAGCTGGCATTTCCTTTTATGGTTCACTCAGTTAAATTTTTTGAGTTTTTTGAGTAAAATTGAATTCTAATTCTATTTTATATCTCATTTTTTATTTCCAAGAAAATCATTAAAGTGATTTCATGTCTCAATTTCAATAAATATGAAGACAGAAAATTTTGAGAAAAATCCAGAAAAACAAAAATTAAAATTTTGAGTATTTTCCATCTGTGAGAAAATGAGGCCATTTGTCGTATCTTTCCACCAACACTGTTACTCAATTTATGGATGTGTTCATATCTTCAAATCCTACAGGAGAATAGTGACCAACGGTGTGATAAGTTTAAGGGGCTTAAAAGGGTTGCTGTATGAAAATATTTCCTTCATTAGCCCATCTAAAATTTTCACCACCAGAATTCTTTCTGGTATAAAGCACTATTTACATTAAATATATGTACATTTAATATAGCTATTAAAATATATGTTGTCTAGGAAAGATAATACATGTCCTAGTCCCCATTTTCATTTCTGCAAGGGAGGTTGTCAGGTCTGTCTACTGGATACCTGGATAACAGAAGATTCCTGACCCAAAGAAACTCAGACCAGATTCTTTTTGATGGTGATAGAAGAAGGTCAGTAATGTTCTACATACACACACACACACACACACACACACACACACACACGTATTTCCACTATGCTCCTATAGTTCATGCTGTTAAAAGTTGTCTCTCAACATTTTCCTTCTTCCATATTATCCAGTTGCTTGGATAACTTGGAATTCAACTCTGGCATAAGAGAAGTAAAATATTATCTTATTGATATGCCGCTTTTTAAGCATTAAGGTTGTAACTTTGACATAATGAATTAACTCTCTCACAAAATAGACTTGCATAATTTCGAAATCTGAGCAGCTTTATGTTAAAATATCCAATAATCATTCAAAATTTCACCTTGAACCTGCTCTGTGACATCTATGCAACAGGGATTTGCAGATGGGTTATAATCTGTCTTTGCCCTCCTGTGGAATGTTACTTGACTAATGAGTAGTTTACTAATGAATTTTAATTTCATTCTGACTTCCTCAATTAGGATATCCATTCAGTGCACACAACTCTTTATCACTAAACTAGCACATTCCACGTGATTTCTTTATCATCATTCTAAGAAACAGTGGACTGATGGACAGCAAAATAGTGGCAAAGGCTGAAATTGGTCACAAGGGCTTTTTCCCATACTATTTGATATGGTCTTATATAATATGACTCCAAAAAAGATTTTATTTTATTTTTTTAAAGACTTTATTTATTTACTTGAGAGAGAGAGAGAGCATGAGAAGAGAGAGGGTCAGAGGGAGAAGCAGACTCCCCGCTGAGCAGGGAGCCTGATGTGGGATTCGATCCCGGGACTCCAGAATCATGACCTGAGCTGAAAGCAGTTGCTCAACCAACTGAGCCACCCAGGGGCCCCTCCAAAAAAATATTTTAAAGTAGAAATGTAGATGCTTGGGTGGCTCAGTTGGTTAACCATCTGCCTTCAGTTTGGGGCATGATCCCAGAGTCCTGGGATTGAGTCCCACCCACATCAGACTCCCTGCTCAGTGGGGAGCCTGTTTCTCCCTCCCCCCTTGCTCCTCCCACCTGCTTAAGCTCTTTCTCTGTCTCTGTCAAATAAATATATAAAATCTTTGGGAAAAAAACCAGGTTTTAGAAAAATTAAGTGTGGAGATGTAGCCATCACTTTAGTTCAGATCCTTATTTTTCTCCTTCCTAATCCATGAAGGGATATCGTTTTATCATTTAAATATTTTAAATTATGCTCATACATGTGTGCAAAAATTAAATTAAAAAAATAATTTGGTACCACTGCTTCCCACTTTTTTCAATCCACTGAGACAACTTTTAACTATATGTATATATTTTTTCATATATTTTTAATATTTAAAAAATGATTATGTTACTATTTCTTTTCTTAATACATCTATTTCTTGACTTTTCAACTTTAATTTTGTGTTTTAACATAGGACCGTGCTAGGATTCGGTTCTCACGTTTTCAGTGTTACTTTTTAACAGTATCTGATTCTCATTTTGTGAGAATAATGGATGTCCTTGAAGATGCTCTTTAGGCTCTCTCCCTCCTTCTCTCTTTTCTTTCCTTCCGTCCCTCTTTTGTTTCCTTCATTGAGTTTTTCTGGTTCCCTGCATTGTCTTAGTATCTTCGAGGGTCCATTTTCTTTTTATCTCTGTTTCCTTACCTGGGTTGTAAGAATTCTTCAAATGTCCAATAGTTCTCATTTGGTCATTACTAATAAGAGAAAATGAATGAGGGCCTTTCAATAAACTGAGCTGGTAGAGCGGAGGACAGACAGAAGATGGAATGCAAAATCAAGGGAATATAATGCATGGTATTGTAACAGTGTTGTATGGTGACAGATGGTAACTAGGCTTGTGGTGAGCACATATAATGTACTAAGTTGTCAAATCCCTATGTTATATACCTGAAATGAATGTAACATTGTATGTCAACTATATTTCAATTGAGAAAAACATAGAGTGAAGGAATGGGAAACTGAGTTGGGTTTCTGTTTACATGGATAGAACTTTGGGGTGATAATTAATGTTTAGCACACGAGGAATTGGCTATTTCACCAGAGACTCCTCAAGTGCCTGACTCTAGAGAGTATTCTTCCACTATACTACAGAAAAATTGTACAGAATTTCCACAGATTTTCCTGTGTTTAAAAGGTTAACAATTGGCCAGAGTTTTCAATTAGTATATAATTAGTAACTTTTTTTTAAAAAATCCTACTTTTTACTTTCTTCCTGGGGTAAATCTGACATAGGTGAGTTTGGGATCATTCTTTTTTTTCTTTTTCTTTTTCTTTAAGCATATTCTTTTTTTTTTTTTTCATTATTGTTAGTCTCACTATAGAGTCACCAAATATTCTCCATATGTTTACTGAGCAGGGATCATGTGCCAGATGTTGTTCTAGGTGTCAGGAATGTACTATACAAGTAAGCAAGTAAGCTCCTCATGGAGCTTATATCCTAATAGGGGAGACATTTCTTCTACTTCTCATGAGACTGAACATTTAAAAATCTGATTACTGGCCCATGGGATTTCCTTTTTGGAATTACCTTTTCATAAGCCTTGCACATTTTCCTATTGGGGTGTTTTCTTTTGTTATTATTTTGTAGGAGGTTTTGCATTTCAGAGAAAATAACATTTGTGTCCTATGTTTTATAAATTAAATCAGCAAAGAGATACCATAATTGTCTCATCAGATTTAGAAAAATTATGAAAATAATAATATCTAGTACTAGTAATGATGCAAGGAAATGGGCACCATCTTACATCGCTTATGAAGTGTGAATTGATGCAACATTTAAAAAGTAACTTGGAGATTTCTATTCAAATTTAAAAGTCAAATAGCATTGATTAGTAATCACATTTTCAAACACCAGCAGATGAAGATATTGCATACTGAATACATTATTTTCCTTAGTAGGAATAGGAGACAATATAAAAACGATGATGACTAATGTTTCTGCTAAAGTTATTTGTGTTGCTGTTATATAAACTCAGTTCTTTATCTATTTCTATAATTATCAATAAAGTACATTGTGTCCAAGGATATACTAGACTTTGAAGTCACCTAAAAAATTCTCTTAGATTTCACCTCCGGGACCATTCAAACAGGACAAAGAGAACGTATGTATAAGCAATACTTAAACAGACCTCAATGTGAAAGGATTTTATATATTGAAATATATCATGGTATGAAATATTGTACAATTTAAATTATGAATTTGATCTAAATATATTGATTTTATTTCTTAATGCACTATTAAATGAAAAGCAAGTTGCAGAATGTATACTATATAACATTATTATAAAACAAAAAAATAAAACATATAAATATGTTTATTTGACCATAAAGAGAGATTCATATCAGATTGTTACCTAACAGGTGTGGAAAAGGAAGAAGACAGGGGCATACTAGCCTGTTCTTTATGACTATTTAGACTTTTAAATTTTTCTTTAAACAAGCATGCATTATTTTTAAAATAACTAAAGGAGATTTTTATAAAAGAAACCCCAAACAACCAAGTATACTATGATCTGTGCCTAAGAATTTTCAGATCAGAGTCTTTGGGATGAAAGTATTAGGATTTAAACTTTTAATGTGCTCCTAATATGGTTCTAAAGCACACTTTAACGTTGGACTTAGTCACTTAGAGGAAATAGATAATTAGGAAAATAATAAAAAATTATTTAGTATACCCAGATTAAGATTTATCCATATATATATACAAATAACATGAATTAAGTTTAATAATTAAATTAAAGAACTCACCATAATATTATGTAGTCCTGAAGGACAAAGTTTTTTGGACATTGATCACAAGGCAATTTGCAATATGGTTATCAATGAATTTTGCTATTTCAAAATAGTCAACAATTCCCTTTTCTGAAGATGTTCAGAAGAATGTGTGCAGTACACTAGGAGAACCATTTCAAATGAGGACTTACAAAAAGATTTTATCAATGTAACATCATTGGAATGGGTGCATAGTCACCCAGAACAATTCATTTGATGGTAAAGACTGGTTTTTATGTAAAAATTCTGATATGAATACAATCCACTGGGTTCTAATGTATTCAAGGCTACCACTTACAGGACAAAGCATGGTAATAAAAAGTAGGAATCCTGGGGGTGCCTGGGTGGTTCAGTCATTAAGCGCCTGCCTTCAGCTCAGGTCATGATCCCAGGGTCCTGAGATTGAGCCCCACATCAGGATCTCTGCTCCGCAGGGAGCCTGCTTCTCCCTCTCCTTCTTCCCCTGCTTGTGTTCCCTCTCTCACTGACTCTCTCTATCAAATAAATAAATAAAATCTTAAAAAAAAAAAAAAAGACGGATCCTGGATGTGGGTCATGGGGGAGGCAGAAGTCTGATATAGAACTAACTGCCAGGCACAGTGGGTAGCAAATAGAAATAGGTAGAGCTCCCCCAACCCCCAGAGCATGAGGCACTCTAATATTTTCCTGCCAGAGTTGGAGATCAAAGACAATCCAATCTCATGGTAGCAGTAATTTCCAGAAAGTGACAGTATCCAGACTCTGGGATGTGGCATAACTAGTATCAGTGAGCTCTGAAGTTTGAATTGAGTAAGAGCGAGACTTTCTTATTCCAAGTCTGTTTTGCATGTCTTGTTTCTGGCTGCTGTTTTTTTCTGTGCTTTAAAAACTTATGAATGCACACACACATTTGCTTATCATGTATGAATATGTAATTGTGTGATGAACAATTGCTGTTTCTGTGCCTTCATATCCCTCGTTCTTCTGAGAACGTAAACTGACTTGATTCTAGAGATCTGCTCTTTTCTTCAACCCCGCCACTGATGTTCCTCACTGGAACTGACTTAACTCCTGACTGGAGGAGTGATCATGGATTACTGAGATCAAGCAAATCGGAGTTTATGAGTTATCACTCACAGTGATTGGTTTAGGAATGCACATGTGTCCCAAACAACTCAATTGGGCATGCCAAGAGATATCCCAGTATTTTGTCTGTGTGTTTGAGGCTGGAAAGAAAACCCTACAAAAATAACAGAATTTGAACCTGAGTATGATCTAAAATTGTGGGCAGTGATGCTGTTACCAAATGTTGCATAGACTATTGCTAACACAGAGCCAGCAGTTGGAAAATGAGCAGGTCCTAGAAATAGAGATCAAGCCCCTACTTAGATCAAAGCCTATGGATTTTTCAATTATGTAACCAACAATTTCTCCTTATTGTTTAATTCAGTTTAAATTTTGTTTTCTGTCATTTACAACTGAAAGAGCCCTGGGTAATTATGGCAGATTAAAGATGGCTGCAAATTCTTTGACACTGTCTTTATTTAGAGATTAAGTCTGTGATCCCTATTCCTCCCCCTTGAATCATGGAGGGCTCCTTGACTGCTATGCCTCATAGAAAATGGCAGAGACATACCGTGCCAGCTTCTAGTTCCAGGCCTTAAAAAACTGGCAGAAATAGAATCTCTGGGAGCTCTGAGACACTGTGGAAGAAGTCCAGCAGCCTGGAGTAAGTGCTTTGGGGAACAGTCCCAGATGAGAACAGCCTTCCAGCCAAGACATGGGGCATGTGAAAAAAGCTGTTTTGGATTCTCCAGACTGGTTCATCCATTTGAAACCCATTGAATTAGAGAAAATAGGTAGCAGAATACCAGAGTGACTTCTGTAAGCGATACCACATGGAGCCAAAAGAGTCCTAGCTGAGCCCTGACTAAACACTTGACTCACAAACTTGTTGGATATACTAAAATAGCTAGGTTTAGGGGTCTTCATGCAGCAATATGTAACCTAAATATATATATATATATTTTTTACTTATTAAAATTTAGACAGCTACTTAATTATTCACCTGTTGCTAATTAGTTTCTTTTTCTTCTTTCTTTTACTGTTATATATAGCCAGGAGGTGTTAAAGAGTGAGAAAAGGTTTTCTTTCTTAGGATGATGGTAAAAAACAAGATGAGGTCCTTCTCATGTGAAAGGTGAAAATAAGACTTCCAATTTCTTAGGTGTGAGCTGCGTCAGACAGAGTGTTTGGTCAATATTGTAATTTTAACCCAATTATGTAACTTGTTTTGTCCTTGTTCTTTAGTTAATAAGGTATACCCTATTATATAGCTAAATATAAGTTTTAATGAATATACACACATATATACATATATGTATCTTATATAGTATAGTATATATGTAAAAGCATGTCATAAATTATAATTATCTGTACACAGTTTTAGTTACCATTACACTTCCACTCCTAAATTCATTATAGAACATGTGCTTCAAGAACATATTTGTGATTAAAAATCGATTCATATTATGACCACCACCACCTATACACATATTCTGTACACATATTTGTACAGCTGTACACATATTCTGGTGTAAAAAGCTATTTACATTGGAAGGAAGATTTAAAATTATAGCTGAGAAGAAACAAATTCAAGGGAAAAACAAGACCTTCATAGAAGAATTGGTGAAAATGTGGGAATTCAAATGAATAAGACATTTGTGGTCAAAAGTAGCATGTAAGTATCACACTGAGGAGGAAGTGTGCTATGACAGATTTTGGCTCCGAATATATGATTCAGATTCTAGCCCTGGCACTCACTAGCCATTGTATTTAGAACTCATATTTGTACCCTTTATAAGCTGTACAGATAATATTGTTTTCTTTTCTTTCCTTTTTTTTTTTTTTGAAGATTTATTTGTTTGAAAGAGAGAGAGAGAGAGAGAGAGAGAGAGTATGCACGAGTGGGAGGGGCAGAGGGAGAGGGAATCTAAAGCACACTCCCTGTTGAAAGCAGAGCCCAACTCAAGGCTTCATCTCAGGACCCTGAGATCATGCATGACCTGAGCTGAAATCTGGAGTTGGATGCTTACACCCAGGCACCCCAAAATTGTCTTCTTTTGTGCATAATTTATTAACTAATCTTGAGGGTAACCCTTAAGTGTATGAGTGGTATCTACAGAAAGTCTATGATCTGAAAAAAAGGAGTATCTGCAATTATTTCTTGTATGTATGTGTTCAGAAGGTATCTGTTAAAAAATGTGTCATTCCTTTACATGCTTGACGTCTATTGTTTCTTGTTCCTCCAGTATTGTAAATGAATGGAGAAAGATACAGCTGTAGGCCATTATTCACAAAGTTCCAAATTTACTTAAAAAGTAATGTGAAATTATGTGCATTGAAAATTGCTTTGATGCAATTAAAATTTAATAAAGTTAGAGCTGCTCATTTAATTATTTTCTGACATTCTATAAATATTAAACAATGGTTTATTTCTTTATTTTCAGAAGAAGATAATTGCAAACCTTACTGTTGTCTGGAAAGAGTCACTGTCGGGGCTCCTCATTCCTTTTGTTGTTATGAAGCAACATTTTCATAACATCCTTTTTAACGGGTGTTGAGTGATGCTTGATTTCTTTGCCTTTCCTGCTTTGTGACTCAGAAGCCTAATTTTAAATGATGTAATTTTTCATTTTAAAACTTTCTTAGGTTTCTGTAATGATTTAAGCCTATCAATATTTCCTGCTTGGTTTCTAGCCTACAGCTGAGTTGTGAAAAACATTATGATTTTTTCCTCCAGAAGTTCTATTTGATGCTTTAGTTCTATAATTGAAAAAACCAAAAAAACATTTGCAATCCTATTTCCATTAACCAGCCCCTGACATGAGGCTTTATATCCAGACATCTTTCCTAGCACGGTCACACTACAACTGATGCCCTGTTTTACCAGTTCTTTCTACCTGAGCTTACTAGATTAGAGTTCGTAGACCACCTCAATCAAAGCTGCCCTTAGGAGCTTGTTAAAAATGAAGGTTCCAACATCTCATACAAAGGATTCTAATTTAGTCAAGTGGAATAGAACCCAAGGATCTACATTTTTAATAAGTGTACCCAGGAGGTTTTTATGGATACCTACAATAATCAACACAATAAATACTAGACCCACTGGTAGTCAAGTTTCCCTATACATATAATGTTTACTCACAGACAAAATGAAATGGGAAATAGTGATAATAATTTGACTATTTTTTTGGGGAAAAATCCTTAGTGTGCAGGAATACCTACTTGGAGGATTATATGACTCATTTAATTATAGAATTGACAATCTTACAACCTCATTTACTTCTCTCAATGGCTATAGCAATGGATAAGAGCTTACGTAAAAATCAGCTAAACAGTTGTTCCCATTTTTGTGGTTTTAAAATATGTTCACAAATTTGATATTCTTCCCTCCAAAAAAGGCAGCCAAAGTCCTCACTTTTCTTTTCTTCTTTTTTTTTTCCTCCCTTTTCTGAATGTGGGCTGTATTTAGTGACTCTCTTCAAAGGAATAGAATACCATGAAACTTACAGTGTTATTTCTGAGGCTAGGTCACAAAAGACGCTGCAAATTCTTTGTTCAGCTTTCTTTATCACTTATTCTGGGGGAAGCAAGCTCCCATGTCGTGAGGCTTCCTCAGAAGCCCTGGGAAAACCCAGGTATGGAGATTCTGAGATCTCTTGCTGGTCAGTCATGAGAGTAAGCCACCTTTAAAGTAGATCCTAAAACCCTAAACAAGCTGTTGGATGACAGTCGCTCTTGTTGACATCTGGGCTGACACTGAGCTATCCCCAAATATCTGACTTACAAAAACCAGAAGAGCTATTAAATTTCATTGTTGTTTAAGCCACCAAGTTTTGGATATTCACCAATAAATAACCAGTAAACACAATTAGATAGCTACATTACTTGCTAATATCCTTATCACCCCATTTTATAAAGAACTTATTGAAAACATTTACATATCCAGTAATCTAACAACTCATGCTAAAGATTGAAGGTAGCTCATAGGCCTGTGTTCATCTACTTTTGCATTCACTATACCTTTTTGTTATTCCCCCAGGTAAATGGCTAAGCTTCTTTCTAAACACTATTTATTTATATTTTTATATATTTTTTTAAGACAGAGGGGGCAGTTAGAGAGAGAATCCTGAGTAGGCACCATGCCCAGTGCAGAGCCCAATGTGGGAATCTATCTCACAACCCATGTGGAGGCCAAGAAAAACAAGGCTATACCCACTTCGAGTCTAGCCATGACGTAAGTGCAGCCATCTTGATGTTCCAGATTATCACAAAATATTTCTTGGGTTCTGACCTACTCAGGTTAGCACTTTAAACAGTCCTTTTCTCCTTTAATGATTGATTTAAACCCCTGGACTGGAAAAGGTTTTTTTTTTTTTCAAATAGCAAAAAAAACTTATCTGAGCTTTATTTTCTTTTTGTTACACTAATCATGTTTTGCTATTTTCTCCCATGTCTCCTCACCGGACTTCAACTCCTTCACTGTCATAACTTCCACAGATGATCCTTTCCACTTGGGAAGATCACTGGAGCAGCCTCCCCTGGACTCAGCTGCCTTTGTCTTTCCTAACTCCCCTACACATTCCCCAACTGACCCAAGTCGGTAGGGACAACTCTACGCCCCTATTCAGCAGGAAGAAGTTATAGAAGATGAGACCTCCCACCCTCTACAAACTTTAAGATTTAAGGGTCAAAATTGTTCAGGGGGGAATGATGTGGGAAACAGAGCCTGAGGAAAATCATTAAAATTCCTTACCTACTGACAAGCCCTCGAAACAGAGTGGCTCTCCCCTGGGGACTCAACTGCCCTCACGTGGAGGTTTTGCTAAGGACAATCCTAGCCTGACGGGCCCCCTATTCCAACAGTTTTAACCAGGATCCTATAATTCTACTTTAATAATTCCTTTAGGAAACTTTATCTCTAAACCTCCAAGATAGTGTCAGCAATCATTCCCAAGCATATGATCCACTGGTAGACATCTAAAGGGTCTCAGGAGAAGACTTTTACTACTGGTAATAAAAAACCTTTCTCCCAACAATAGCTAGCCCCTCAGGGCCCTGGAGACCTTGCTTCCAAAATTCCTTAGAGACTTACATCATCCCTAATCCCCTTTGTCCTCACCCACCACTGAGTCCACCCCTCCTCAGCCTTTAAAAACTCTGACTGTAATCTGGTTCAGAGTCCAAGTCCCTGTTCCGCTATGTCGGGTATACTTGGGCCCAAGCTTAAGCTTGTTGAATAAACCCTCCTGTGATTGCATCGGTGTTAGCTCCTTGGTGGTCTCTCGGACACGAAAATTTGGGCACTACACCGGGAGATCCTGACCTGAGCCAAAATAAAAAGTTGGATGCTTAACAGGTTGACCGAGCCAGATCCCTCTAACCACTATATTTTTTGAAAAAGAGCATTTTAGCAATAATATTACTCAACAAGTAAGTGGGAAAATGTTGTTTTTTTTTTTTTTTTCCTCTGGGTCATCTATTGTTTCAACAAATTTTATTGAGACCTATTATGTGCCAATCACTTTTCTAGGAGCTTAGTATATATCAGTCAGCAGAAGAGACCAAAAAAAAAAAAAAAAAAAAAATCCCTGCTCCCATGGAACTTACATCTCAGTATAGGTAGTAATTGTTCATTAAATAAAGAATCATTGAGGACATGCTACTACACATAGAAAATATGTATATGGCCTAGACCCTGCCTTCGCTTAAGCTATCATGTACCTTCCACATGAATGCATTATTGTGAATTCAACAGTCTTCAAAAGTGAACTTTTAAACAACTTTTGTGTCAATTAAAATGTATATTACAGTGACAAAATAAATTAAGGCAGTAATTTTGCCAGTCTTCCATCTTTGGATTATTCATACACGTGCAATAAGAATGTTTGAGTTCTTCAGTTCATTCTCTCTGTCAGCCTGTCACATTTTCATGTCAACTCTATTCATTAGGGACATTCTACCCAGGGGGCTTTTTATCTTTTGTTTCATTTAGTAAAGAGTGAGAATGTCACAAGGCATGTGAGCCATTTTTGCATAACAGCTTCCTGATATACCAGTACGCATAAAATAAGAAGGGAGAGAGGATAGCTATTTTTTTTAAGCTGAAGATGATACTGTCTATCATTTATATTAAAACTGTATATTCGTGGATTTATCAGTGATCTGTAAAATATACTTTAAACATAAAATGATAAATGCAGGTTTACAAATATAACGTACAATGGCAGTGTAATTAGTAACAGTTGTTAGTGATAACAGATGTTCATAGATTTAAAATTTTCATTCTTTTTAAAAAAGTTTGTAGACCAGTAGTTACTTAGGTTCAGATTCATCAGTTTACAGATGAGAAACCACTCAAGAAATTTTAGTCAAAATTAGCTGTTGCCAGAAAAGTGACAAAATTCCTAGCCTGTGACTCAGCCTATGGTCTTTGTCAACACACTGAGGTTTTACCTCATTATTATGTATGGAAAGAAGCAGAGAAATAGTCATTTCACAAGTGCTTAATTTTTCATCTTACAGAAAGTAACTTCAAACTTTAATGTCTTACATTCTCAATTATTTGTTAGGCCAATGTGAATTGTTTGTTATTTTTATTTTTATTTTTATTTTAAAATGGAGTTAACTGGAGAAAAGGGCATTACAGGAAGTTTTTAAGATAGAGAAAAATCTATAAAATCACTGAACCAAAAAAATTGCATTTACTTCTGTACTCTTACATTCTAGTTTATAAGGTAATTGTACTATAGCAAACATGCAATTATGTGTATTACTTAATACTTACTTAATATTAATTAAGTATTAACTTAACAGTTAATACTTAATATTACTGAATATACCATAGGTTGCTTAATTTTTGTATTACAAACACTATTGCAAGTAATATTTTGTGTATTGGGCTTTGTATATTTATAATTATCTTTCTTTCATTATAATTAATTTTTGAGGAACATTAATAAGCTAAGAGATATGGACATATATGCTCTTGATACAAATTTCTATGCCATTTGCCCAAAAGGCATGGTGCTAATTCTCCATGCTGTTAGCAATGGAACACCCCTGAAGGTAAATAAATCTTTTTTCTGTTTTTTCCCCTCACTATTTCTCCATCACTAAGTCCACAGACTAGTACAAAGTAAACACCTAAAAGTTATTGCTAAATGGATAAATAAATATAAACGTACCAACTTCTATTCCACCCAAATGTTTACACTACTGCTTTGGACATTACTCTTGTAAAATATTTGGGTTTAATTAGCCATTTATATAAATTTTAGTGTTTTTATTTATAATCAGTACAGATCCTAACTTTCCAGTCACTAAGTGAGTATCTGCTCATGTGTATTTCCAGAACTTTTTAACTATTTGCACACTGTGAAAACAATCCAGTCATACTCTAGAGTCTCTGGGGTAAGATGAAAACTCAATACCCATAAATTGGGAAAGAACTGGGCTTGTCAAGTAATAGGAAGTGTACTGAATTCCCTGTTTCTTGTTGTCATCTTTAAGGTTTTGAAAATCGTGATAAATTCAGGGTGCCAATTGTTAGAATGACCATATAATTTGTGAACTGAAGCACTTTTTTTAAAAAAAATTTTTAAAAGATTTTATTTATTTATTTGACAGAGAGAAATCACAAGTAGATGGAGAGGCAGGCAGAGAGAGAGAGGGAAGCAGGCTCTCCGCTGAGCAGAGAGCCCGATGTGGGACTCGATCCCAGGACTCTGAGATCATGACCTGAGCCGAAGGCAGCGGCCTAACCCACTGAGCCACCCAGGCGCCCCGAACTGAAGCACTTTTGATGAAAAGGGGTTGTTTTTCATAAATAGGCTGGAACAGCAAGCATAAACTGAGAATCTTCTATAAAAGTCAGAATGCAATCTCTCTGATAATGGACATAATAAAAACTTTATTCTAAAGTTAGTTTTGTCTCTAAACTTCCATCCACATCATTAAGCAAGGGTATTCTTCTAAAAGAAAGGTGCTGGGGAAAGAAAGTCCATTCAAGCTGTGTTGTTAGAGTTCTTGTAGATGGATAAAGATCCATATCACAAGGGCATTTGGTCTGTCTTTGATCCAACCAGAGATTAGTTCCCAAAGGAGCCCGGGGATTATATTTTGCAAAGTCAGCCCTACCCCTCCACTCCACACCTCCATACCCCCTTCTGTGATATCAGACAGAAAAGTGCAAGGGAGGAGGTTGGATCTGAAATGGACTAGGAAAATGGTCACCACACCTAACATAATTAGCATAAAAAGGGAATGAAAAGCAACATAGGAGCCCAGCTGGCTCATTAGTGGGCTGCACTGTTCAGATCTGAGGTACAGCAGGACACAATGTGATTTTTCATGTGAGCTACAGTCATTTACTAGTCATTACAGGATTCCTTGGGAACTTAGAACCAGGCAATAGGCACTGATCTGAAGGGCTCTGGAAGATACAATGTAATTAGTCAAGGGCATAGGGCAGTGCAATTCTGATTTTTTTGTTGTTCATTAGAACTCGCAAGACTTGTAGGTAAAATAAATAAATAAATAAATAACCTAAGATGTGTTTTACTCTTGGCTTAAAATTTTGCTTTTGCAACATGGGGGCTTAAGTGGGTAGGAGAAGAATCAATGAAACAAGATGGGATTGGGAGGGAGACAAACCATAAGTGACGCTTAATCTCACAAAACAAACTGAGTGAGGGTTGCTGGGGGGAGGGGAGTTGGGAGAAGGGGGTGGGATTATGGACATTGGGGAGGGTATGTGCTTTGGTGAGTGCTGTGAAGTGTGTAAACCTGGTGATTCACAGACCTGTACCCCTGGGGATAAAAATATATGTTTATAAAAAATAAAAAATTAAAAATAAATTTTGCTTTTGTCTCTTTCATTGAGAGATAAGTAGGAGAAAAGTCAATAAAGAAGTAGAGTTCATTGGAATTAAAAATCTTGATGCATATTACTAATTAGTAATTAGAGTGATGTTCTCTTTCTTTATACTTCAGAAGTACATGGAGTGTGTATCTATCACTTGAGAGGACATGCTGCTTTTGTCTTACCCTCAGTGTCTATAGTTTAGATTTTGATTTCATACCTTTTGACTCCTCATAATTTGCATGGGCATGAACTTAGTCCCTATACTATTCAGACTATGAGTTTTTCTGAAGCAACAAGAATCAAGAATTTTTCCACATCAACTGGAGAAAATCTCCTTTTCTGAGAAGGAAAATAACTGCTGGCTAAAGTCTAATTAGAATTCTAAATTATGGGCTTCAAAATTCTTAATCACTAGGATTCTCTCTGCTTAGTTGATCTCATTTTCTGTAACATTTAAAGTCAAACACTGTGCTCCACAAAAGCGAATATATTCATTTTCACCCACGCAAAGCTCTGCAGACTCAACCTCAAATCCTGGTCTCCTAATTTCACAGTCTAATGCTGACTCATTGCTTTCCACAAGTTGACTTTTAAAAATTTTTGTTTTTTTATTTTATAATTCATCTTCACCATGATGACTTATCTAACTGTAGATAGAATAATCATGAGATTTTATTATCCAAATTGATACACTTTTAAGAGTAGGATGTTATTTGTAATTACACCAGGAATAGGCAACATCCACAACTGTCCCTGGCAAACCCAGATATACGGTTCACCCTAACTGTAGCCCTAATCATTCTGTAAGCCTCTGAGCATCATAAACACATTTAAATAAATACATATATTCTTTTATACATATATTCTTTATACATATATTTATACATATATTCTTTTACTCTTTTCCTCCCCCAAATTTTTCCACCGGTTATTTATTTTAATTTTGATCTTGCTCAAGATCCAAGGAAAATATTATTTCTGTATGTAAATGTATGAATTTTCCTGAACTTTTACCTGAGAACTACTTGTTAGTTTGTTCTTTTGGTGACTATTGAGTACTATTGTGTATATTAGCTTTCGTTTATGGTTCTCATTGCCTTGTCTATTCTCAACTAATAGGTTTGGAGAAATGGAAGACTTGTGGTAGCTTCTGGGTAAAGATGGGACACCGTTTTGTCATTTTAGGGACTTGGAGACTACAGGTGAGAACTGACCAAAAAAAGTAAGCTCAACCCTATTGGCCAGAAAAGCCCATCAGATACTGTAAGCAAGTTGTTACGATGAGAAAATTCAGCTCAGGGGAAGGAGAAGAAGCAGGAGGCTGTTCTATGTGGCTGTGCCTCAGGAACAAGATTCCAGGAAACCTGGTGTGAACACTAGCATCGCTGGTGTGAGGCTGTTGTGCACCTTGCTATTTTTTACTACAGGATGTGTGCAAGTAACTTTTAAACCACAACTCCTAATCCTAAGATTCACCCTGTGGCTTGCTAGTGCATGCATGTTCCTAACCTACTCTAGCAATGATTATTCTGGCTAGTATGGAAGGTCCCTAAACCTGTAACCAGAAAGTCTGCCTGAGATTTTCTGAATTTAGAACTGATTTGACAATATTTATCTGTATGTTCTTGAAATGTCTCGTAAGTATTTAGGGAATATTTGGGGCTTTTCATGGATAAATAAATTGCTCCTGTTACAAGGAAAACCTTTTGATAATTCACCAATAAAAACAGACATGAATTTTTTAATTGTTTTCAAAATTGTTTAAGAAGTTTTTACTGTGGAGCTGCCATCTTGCATCCCTGCAAGTGTACACCTAATCTCTCTCAGCTGGTTCCCTTGAGACCCACCTAGCCCTGACGCTAGTCCCCCTCATACGCATTTCTGCTCCAGCACGTTGAGAGGAAGTCTCATAAACTAGGAGAAACTCGCCAAACTGCAAGCACACACGAGCATTGGTGGGAAAGGAACTGTTTGCCAAAAGAAGGTGGTTCATAGAATGGCTACAGAAGATGACAAAAAAACCTCAGTTCTTTTTTTTTTTTTTTAAGATTTTAATTATTTGAGAGAGAGAGAGAGAAGAGAGCACAAACTGGGAGTGGAGTTAGAGGGAGAGAGAGAAGCAGGTTCCCAGCTGTCCAGGGAACCACACGTGGGGCTTGATCTGAGCACTCTGAGATCATGACCTGAGCTGAAGGCAGAGGCTTAACCCACTGAGCCACCCAGCCCAAAACATCAGTTCTTCTTGAAGAAGTTAGGGGCAAACAATATCTCTGGTACTGAAGAAGGGAATATGTTCACAAACCAAGAAACTGTGATCTATTTTCACAACCGTAAAGGTCAGGCATTCCTGGCAGTGAACACTTTCATCATTCCAGGCCACGCTGACACAGAGCAGTGGAAGGAAATGCCGCCCAGTATCTTAAGCCAACTTGATACAGACAGTTTGACTAATTTAAGAAGACTGGCTGAAGCTCTGCCACACAGTCTGTGGATGAGGCCTCACTTGCTATTGCAGAGGATGATGATGATGAAGTTTCAGATTTCGTGGAGAATCTTGATGAAGCTCCCAAGAATGAAGCAAACTGAATTGAATCAGCTCCTGAAAAAAACAAAACTTGAAGAAGTTACTGGGAGCTGCTTTTTCATTTATGACTGCTTTTAAAAATTTCATTCACGGATCCGATAAAACCTAGATTTCTAATATTTTTAAGCCCAAGCCCCTTGGACATTGCAGCTCTTTCCAATTTTTGCTTATACACAATTCATTCTTTGCAGCTAGTTAAGCTGACGAAGCCTGGGAGTAAAGTTTGAAGTAAGGTTAATAAAATTCTTTGCCTAGTTAAAAAAAAAAAGTTTTAACTTTGTCTTATAGTTTTTTATATCCATAGTGGATAGAAAAAAAAGAAGGAAAAGGTTGGATTTGTTGCTTTCGTTGTTTGTTAATGTGTCAATAAAAGAGTGAGTTCCTTTTAACTCCCCTGCCCTCTTCTTTTATCAAATATCCTGTTTATGTCTGGTGGAAGAGATGACCTAAAACCTGAAAAGCACTCACCACCAACAAAATGGTCCAGGAATCGGGAGTAAAAGGAGAGTTCGGAGAGATAATTTAGATTTTCCAATTCATTTTATACCTTCTGTGTTTAAATTAATTTTAATTTAATTTGAAACGGAAGCTTTTAATGTAATTAGTTAAAATTAATTAACTTTCATTTAAAATTTAAATTTCTATCAATGGCTCTTATTGAACTAGAAATTTCTAGCCCAATATTAGATCATTTACAAATGTCACATTCCTCAATATATACATACATATGTACACACATATACACACATACATATATAATATGCATATATAGATACTTATGGCCCCTTCTTGTACTTACCACATAAACTTGTATATTCCTAAGGGTCTGTAACTGCATTGTATTTTCATCTTTCCTTACTGTCCCCCAAATGTCTTCAACAATCATAGTCATACGACAGGTGTTCAAAAAGTAATTGCTTAGTAAAGAAATACTTTACTTATAAAAAATGTTTTCGAAAAGACTATGACTTCCATAAGAAAGAAAATATAGTACAGAGTTATTGTTTTTTTTTCTTTTCTAAATCAACTTGAACAATAACAAATGAAAAGGATATCAGAATCATCTTCCAATATCAGAACTGTGCTGTAACAATTAAATATCAACAACCAATGAAAGATTAGAGAATTCGTTCTAGAATCAGAGAGATGATTTAAGGGTTAAAAATAAGATCAACATCAAAAAGCAATATCTGGCTCATTCTTGTCCCTATGTGATGAAAAGCTATCCTTTACAAACTTGTTGTCAAAGCAATATACAGATGGGATGGAGGGGACTGTTCCCTGCTTCCCTGCAAGCCTCAGAGATAAGTCTGTTTTCAGACTGGTTCTCTGCTGGTGAAAAATACGGAGTAGAGCTGGTAACCAACACAGTGGATACAAAGATATAACTGATCCTTGACCCGTTTTGTAGGATGTCTGGCCTGAGAAAGATTATTATTTTGAAATTGTAGCATATTATTCTTCATCGAGGCCAAGAAAGAATAAGGAAAAATGTCCTGACACTATGCTAGGTTTCATGTATACATAAAAGTCTTTTGGAGATAAAACAGTGAGTGAATTTATTTGGAAGCCTTCTTAAAAACTTAAAAAATTTCTTCCGGTAGAAGTAAGTGTAGTCTTGCCTATAGACTGAAGAATAGCTGATCTTTAATTCACTTCAACCACCCTCCTTCATGAATCCCCCAGATACTTGTATAGATTATGCATAATGTGGTGTGGTCCTTTTAATTTTGTACTTATGTATAAAATCCATTATTAAAAATAAAGGACAAGTAAGACCTGTTATTTTGTTTTTGCTTAAAAAAAAAAAAAACAGCATTCCCTAATATGTAGTATTTAAGAAATGAAGCAGATGAACATGGGGAAAAAAGAAGAAGCAAACCATAAAACAGACTCTTAACTATAGAGAACTGAGGGCTGCTGGTGGAGAGGTGGGTGGGGGGGATGTGCTAAGTGGGTGATGGGCATTAAGGCAGGCACTTGTTGGGATAAGCACTGAGTGTTACATGTAAGTGATGAATCACTAAATTCTACTCTTGAAACTAATATTACACTATATGTTAACTAACTAGAATTTAAATAATAAAAAAAAAAGAAACAAAAATAACAGCAGACTGATAAGAGGAAAAGAAACTTGACCCAATACAAAACTAA
Source organism: Mustela nigripes (assembly GCF_022355385.1). Lineage (NCBI taxonomy): Eukaryota > Metazoa > Chordata > Mammalia > Carnivora > Mustelidae > Mustela > Mustela nigripes. Next base: position 50,896,746 of record NC_081564.1, on the reverse strand, counting down.
GTTAAAATCTATTCTGCAAAGGTGCACGAATGACATACAAAAAAAAAAAAAAAAAAAAAAAACCCTGAAATAGTTTTACTTTTTTTTTTCAATCATAAATGAATATATCTGTACCTTTAATATGTCTCGAGGCTGATAAACACAGCTGTCCATGATGAGAAAGCAGATTACATCATGTTACTCTAAATAAGCCTTTTTTTTTAATATAATTTTTTATTTTTTATAAACATATATTTTTATCCCCAGGGGTACAGGTCTGTGAATCACCAGGTTTACACACTTCACAGCACTCACCAAAACACATACCCTCCCCAATGTCCATAATACCACCCCCTTCTCCCAAACCCCCTCCCCCCAACAACCCTCAGTTTGTTTTGTGAGATTAAGAGTCACTTATTGTTTGTCTCCCTCCCAATCCCATCTTCTTTCATTTATTCTTCTCGTACCCACTTAAGCCCCCATGTTGCATCACCACTTTTAATGAGAAATCAGAATTAAGTCGAATCTGGAGAAGAAATTTGGATTTGCCTTGAGAATTTCAAGCTGATCTCCCCCGGGGGGAATGATGGAGCATTAAGAGATTTTAATTTGAAATGAGGTTATGGGGTTGTAAATTGCTGACAGATATTTAGTAAATGATTTAGTGTTTGTGTTTATATTCTAGCTTAGGAAAGATTTTGACTCTTTCAGCAAACTGAAGAAATGTCTTCAAAACACATTTAGCTAATCAAAATGAAGTGTCCAAAAAATGGGGAAGAATGAGCAACTAAATCAATGTATTTGAATTATACATTAAAATTCAACAATAAACTTTCATTCTCTGAACAAGCCTCAGTCTCTATTAAGTATTTTAATGCCACACAATGAATGTATTAGTATCAATTAAAGATCAATTTATTAGTATCATTTAAGGATCAATTAAAGATGTAGTACCACAATTAATTTATTAGTATCAATTAAAGATTTAGTGGTAATATCCTTGAGCAAGGGTTATAACTTACAATATCAGGTGTATTAAAAATACCTCTATACCTGTCCATGTTTCTCAAAGAGATCATAATTATACAAAATCCAAGAAGATTTCTTTTTTGGTGATTTATCACATACTATTTCTGAAAACATTCAGAAAGCAAAGCCTACGTGGGTAAGATATTGTGTTTATTCTGCACCCACCAGGAGTGAACAGCATAACTCATGTCCAACTAGCTCTGTAAAAAGGTAGCCCCGTGGGGAAGATGGATAAGACCAAGATTGATACCACCACTTACTTCCTTTTTCCTTTTGAAAGTTTTATTTTCAATGTGACACCTACTATCATACACAGTCCCTTTCTCTTCGTTTGACAAACTCACACAGCTTGCAAAAAGTGATTCAGCCTTCATTAGAGGAATGCCACCCAAAGGGTGTCTTTCAAAAGCTTTGTGTTTTTCAGCTGGAGACAAGACTGAATGCATCATAGTTTCTATGGCCCTACAATTTCTAGTCCAAGATAGACACCACTGTCATTACAGATATTGCAGGAAAATGTGCTATTTCTTACTGAGCTGCCTTGTGGACCAGTGTCACTGGGGAAATATCACAGCCTGGGGTTTGGGAGGCTGTCGTCTTTTATATGCAGGCACATCATAACCAGCTTTATGCTCAGGAGGCTAGGAAGGAATACACTGCTTCCCACCTAGCCAAGGTTCTCCTTTTTATTTCATCTGTTGGAAAAAGTGGCTTACCATTTCCCTTTTTATGTCCATTTCTAATTTGGAATAATCCTTTTTCTCTCAAATTTTGAAACCTGACGCCCTGTTGGGGTTTGTGTCTTTCCCCTTTGCTTCTTCACATACATTTTCTTCTGCCCTAAAACCTGTGCAATTAACTCCTGTCACCTTAAAAGCCTTTCTTACAGCACATTGCCCCAGCTGTTGAAGCATATGTAATTACATCCTACCCTACCTGTCCTGGGGCATGCTAGTTTCATACAATTTTCATATCACCCTTTTTCATTATTCAAGCAGAGTGAAATTTTAAGGACAGTGTGATTAGGCTGAAATTGGAACTATTCAGGGTTTGGCATTGTGTGAAAAAGCAGGCTCTTTTCTTTCCTACACTGAACTAAAAAGCTATTGTTAAAAAAAAAAAAAATGGTTCAATCAGCTTGGCACACACACTGGTCACACATTCAGACCATCACAGTTAAGACTTTCCATGGAGTCATATTAACATTCATTAGTATTTTCATGACTGCATAGGAGTTTAATCTGAGGGAAACGGCTTTAATGATTAAGGATTTTATGGATTTATATTGATTCGGTCCCAATTTTGACAATGAGAACCACGAAAGACACATTGAAGTAATGTGAACAATACAAGCAAAGTACTTATGCAAAGTAGGCCAGTGAGATACTTAAAGAATATTGAACATTACTTACAATGTTCATTGTACAAAAAAAGAGAAAAAGGAATAAAAAGATCAAATAGTTGTTCTCTCTTTACATTACATCTAAACAAAAGCCTCTGAAGCAGACATAAACATAGTAAATGAAGTCAATCCATTAAAAATTAACACCAATTTTCCTCACTTCCTGGCATCCCAGCTCCATAGTTTTCTTATTTATTTATTTATTTATTTTCATTTATTTATTTTCAGCATAACAGTATCATTATTTTTCACCACACCCAGTGCTCCATGCAATCCGTGCCCTCTATAATACCCACCACCTGGTATCCTGACCTCCCACCCCCCTGCCACGTCAAACCCCTCAGATTGTTTTTCAGAGTCCATAGTCTCTCATGACTCACCTCCCCTTCCAATTTACCCCAACCCCCTTCTCTCTAACTCCCCATGTCTTCCATACTTTTTGTTATGCTCCACAAATAAGTGAAATCATGTGATAATTGACTCTCTCTGCTTGACTGATTTCACTCAGCATAATCTCTTCCAGTCCCGTCCATGTTGCTACAAAAGTTGGGTATTCGTCCTTTTTTATGGAGGCATCATACTCCATAGTGTATATGGACCATATCTTCCTTATCCATTCATCCCTTGAAGGGCATCTTGGTTCTTTCCACAGTTTGGCGACCGTGGCCATTGCTGCTATAAACATTGGGGTACAGATGGCCCTTTTTTTCACTACATCTGTATCTTTCCCCATAGTTTTCTAAGATGGATTGTGGCTTGATATAATCAATTGACTTTATTCTTATTTGAAGGAAGAAAGTTTAATCGATATAACTTTACAGAGTACTTCAGTTACATAGGATTATGGATATAAAATTTCTGGAAGCTGAAATTTAATTTTAAGTATAAAACTTTGCATCGTTGAGTTACTTTCTAGGACTCTGGGAAAATGATTCTGGGTTTTGTCAATATAGTGTACTGATCATAGGTCTCAATGTTTTCTTCTTTTTATTAAAAATTTTTTAAAATTTAAATTCAAGTTAGTAAGTATATAGTGTAGTGTCTGGTTTAAGAAGTAGAATTTAGTGGTTCATCACTTACGTATAACAGCCAGTGCTCATCCCAAGTGCGTTCCTTAATGCCCATTACTCATTTACTGCATTCCCCCATCCTCTTACCTTCCCGCAACCCTCAGTTTGCTCTATGTAATTAGGAATCTCTTATGGTTTGCCTTTGTCTGTTTTTAATCTTACTTTATTTTTTCTTCCTCTCCCCTATGTTCATCTATTTTGCTTCTCAAATTCCACTTGAGTGAAATCATATATTTATCTTTCTCTGACCATCTTATTTCACTTAGCAAATGCCAAGATTTCATTCCCTTTGATGGCTGAGTAATAGTCCACTGTATATTTATACCACATCTTCTTTATCCATTCATCAGTTGATGGACATCTGGGCTCCTTCCATAATTTGCATGTTGTTGATAATGCTGCTATAAACATTGGGGTTCAGGTGCCCCTTCAAATCAGCATTTTTAATCCTTTGGATAAATACCTAGTAGTGAAATTGCTGGGTCACAGGGTAATTCTATTTTCACCTTTTTGAGAAACCTCCATACTGTTCTCCAGAGTGGCTGCAAAAGTTTGCATTCCCACCAACAGTACAAGAAGGTCCCCCTTACTCAGCATCCTCGCCAACATCTGTTGTTTCTTGTGTTGTTAATTTCAGCTATTTTGAGAGGTGTGAGGTGGTATTTCATTGTGGTTTTAATTTGTATTTCCCTGACGATGAGTGATGCTAAGTATTTTTTCATGTGTCTATTAGCCATCTGGATATCTTCTTTGGGAAAGTGTCTATTCATGTCTTCTGCACATTTCTTAACTGTGTTATTGTTTTTTGGGTGTTGAGTTTAATAAGTTCTTTATAAATTCTGAATATCAGCCCTTTTTCCAATATGTTGTTTGCAAATATATTCTCCTATTCCACTGGTTGTCTTTTAGTTTTCTTGACTGTTTCCTTTGCTGTGTAAAAGCTTTTTATTTTGGTGAGGTCCTAATAGTTCGTTTTGCTTGTTTCCCTTGTCTCTGGACATGTGTATAGTAAGAAGTTGTTATGGTTAAAATTGGAGGGGTGTTGCCTGTTTTTTCCTCTAGTATTTTGATGTTTTCCTGTCTTACATATAGATCTTTAATCCATTTTGAATTTGTTTTTGTGTATGGTGTAAGAAAGTGGTCCAGTTTCATTCTTCCACATGTGGCTGTCCAGTTTTCCCAACACAGTTTGTTGAAGAGACTGTCCTTTTTCCACGGGATAATCTCTGCCGCTCTGTAGAAGATTAGTTGCCCATAGAGTTGAAGGTTCATTTCTGGGTTCTCCCTTCCGTTCCATTGATCTATGTGTCTGTTTTTGTGCCAGTACCATACTGTCTTGATGATGACAGCATTATAATATGACTTAAAGTCTGGAATTGTGATGCCTCCAGCTTTGGTTTTCTTTTTTGACATTCCTTTTGTTATCAGTATCTTTCCTGGTTCCATACAAATTTTAGGATTGTTCTAGTTCTGTGAAAAATGCTGGGGTTAACTTGATCGGGATTGTATTGAATGTATAGTTTACTTTGGGTAGTATAAGAATTTTAACTATATTTGTTCTTCCAACCTTATTTCAGTTTTGGTAGTTTATATGTCTTAAGGAATTTATTCATTTCTTCCAGGTTGCCTAATTTGTTGACTTATAACTGCTCATAATACTTTGTTATAATTGTTTTTATTTATGTGGTACTTGTTGGGAGCTCTCCTCTTTCATATGTGATTTTATTTACTTGGGTCCTTTTTCTTTTCTTATTGATAAATCATTCCAGGTGTTTATCAATTTAGTCAATTCTTTCAAGTGATAAGCCTCTACTTTTGTTCATATGTTTTATTGATTTTTTAAAAGAGATTTATTTATTTATTTGAGAGCGAAAGAGAGAGAATATCAGTGAGGGGAGGGGCAGAAGGAGAGGGAAAGAACCCTTAAGCAGATTCCCCACTGAGCATGGAGCCTGACATGGGGCTTGATCCCAGGACCCTGGTGCCCCATAACAGATGTATTCAGAGCATTTCATCCTAAAGCAGCACAATACACATTCTTTTCAAGTGCACATGGAACATTCTCCAGAATAGATCACATACTGGCCACAAATCAGGCTTCATCCAATACAAAAAGGTTAAGATCATACCATGTATGGAATGTTTTTTCATTTCTTTGTGCCTTCTTTAATTTCTTTCATAAGTGTTCTGTAGTTTTCAGGGTACAAATCTTTTCCCTCTTTGGTTAGGTTTATTCTTAGGTAACTTATGGTTTTTGGTGCAATTGTAAATGGAATTGACCCCTTGATTTCTTCTTCTGCTGCTTCATTATTGGTGTATAGCAGTGCAACAGATTACGATGCATTGCTTTTATACCTTTTGATTTTGCTTAATTAATGTATCGGGTCTAGCAATTTTTTCGTAGAGTCTTTGGGTTTTCTATATAAAGTGTCATGTCATGTGTGAAGAGTGGAAGTTTGACTTCTTCCTTGCCAATTTGGATGCCTTTTATTTCTTTTTGTTATTTGATTGCTAAAGCTAGGACTTCTAGTACTATGTTAAATAGTAGAAAGGGGAGAGTAGACATCCTTGTCTTGTTCCTGACTGCAGAGGAAAAGCTATCAGTTTTTCCGTATTGAGGATGATATTAGCTCTGGGTCTTTTGTATATGGCTTTTATGACATTGAGTTATGTTCCATATATACCTACTTTGTTGAAGTTTTTTTTTTTTTTATCATGAATTGATGCTGTATTTTGTCATGATTTTTCTGCACCACATTGATATGGTTCCTCTCCTTTCTTTTATTAATGTGGTGTATCACATGATTAATTTGTGGATATTGAACCACCCCTGCAGCCCAAGTAAAATCCCACTTGATTGTGGTGAATAACTCTTTTAATGTACTGTTGAATTTGATTTGCTAGTATCTTATTGAGAATTATTGCATTTATGTTCATCAGGGACATTGGCTTATAATTCCCCTTTTTAGTAGGTCTTAGTCTACTTTTGGAATGAAGGTAATGCTGGCTTCATGAAAACATGACAGTCCAAAACCTGAGCCCAAATCAAGAGTCAGGTGCTCAAATGACTGAGCTTCCCAGGTGCCCCCTGTTCAACTCTATTTTTTAAAAAAAAAAAATATTTCTGTATCATCTACTTCTGCTCTGATCTTAATTATTTCCCTTTTCTGCTGATTTTAGGCTTTATGTGCTGTTTTGTTTTTCTAGTTCCTTTAGGTATAAGGTTAATTTGTATACTGGGGAGTTTTCTTTTGCTTCTTGAGGAAGGCCTGTATGGCTGTGTACTTCCCTTTTATGACCACCGTTTTTTCATCCAAGAGGTTTTGGACTGTCGTGTTTTCATTTTCATTTGCTCCCATGTATTTTTTACTAAAGAACATTCATTCTTTAGAAGGATGTTCTTTAGCCACCATGTATTTATGGTCTTTACAAATTTTTTGTGCAGGTTGATTTCTAATTTCAGAGCATTGTGGTCTGAAAATATGCATGGTATGATCTTAATCTTTTTGTATTGGATGAAGCCTGATTTGTGGCCAGTATGTGATCTATTCTGGAGAATGTTCCATGTGCACTTGAAAAGAATGTGTATTGTGCTGCTTTAGGATGAAATGCTCTGAATACATCTGTTATGGGGCACCTGGGTGGCTCCGTGGGTTAAGCCGCTGCCTTCGGCTCAGGTCATGATCTCAGGGTCCTGGGATCGAGTCCCACATCGGGCTCTCTGCTCAGCAGGGAGCCTGCTTCCCTCTCTCTTTCTGCCTGCCTCTCTGCCTACTTGTGATCTCTCTCTGTCAAATAAATAAATAAAATCTTAAAAAAAATATATAAGTGAATACATCTGTTATGTATGTATAATAAGTCCATCTGGTCCAGTGTGTCATTCAAAGCCATTGTTTCCTTGTTGATCTGCTTAGATGATTGATCTGTCCATCGATGTGAGTAGGGTGCTAAAATCCTCTACTAATATTGTATTTTTAGTGATGTGTTTCTTTAATTTTGTTATTACTTGATTTATGTGTTTGGCTGTTCCCAAGTTAGGGGCCCTAATATTTATAATCCTTACATCTTCTTGTTGGATAGACCCCTCTAATATGATAGAGTGCCCCTTTTCATCTCTTATTACAGTCTTTAGTTAAAAATCTAGTTTGTCTGATGTAAGTATGGCTACTCTAGCTTTCTTTTGATGTCCATTAGCAGGATAGATGGTTCTCCATCCCCTCACTTTCAATCTGGAGGTGTCTCTGGTTCTGAAATGAGTTTCTTACCCACAGCATTTTTAAAAAATCCATTCTTATACCCCATGTCTTTTGATTGGAGCATTTATTCCATTTGCATTCAGAGTAATTATTGATAGATATGAATTTGATGCCATTGTATTACCTGTAAAATTGTTGTTCCTATAGATTATGTATGTTCCTTTGTAGTCTTTGCTGCTTTTAGACTCTCTTTCCACTCAAAACTTCCCTTTTAATATTTCTTGCAGAACTGGTTTAACTCCTTTATTTTTGTTTGTCTTGGAAACTCTTTATCTCTTCTCCTATACTAAGTGACGACTTTGTTGGATATATGGTTCTTGGCTGAATATTTTTCCCATCTAGCACTTTGGATATATCATGCCACTTTCTTCTAGCCTGCCACATTACTGTGGACAGGTCTGTTGCTAACCTTATGTGACTACCCTTGTAGAGTAAGGATCTTTTGTCTCTAGCTGCTTTCAGAATTTTCTCTTTATTTTTGTATTTTGCAAGTTTCACTATGATATGTCTTAGTCTTGATCTATTTTTGTTGGTTTTGAGGGGAATTCTCTGTGCCTCTTGGACTTGAATGCTTGTTTCCTTCCCCAGATTAGGGAAGTTCTCAGGTATAATTTGTTCAAATAAACTTTCTGCTCCTGTTTACCACTCTTCTGGGACTCCCATAACACAAATATTATTGAGCTTTGTGGAATCACTGAGTTCCTTAAGTCTATATTTGTGATCTAATAGTTTTCTTTTCCTCTCCTTTTCAGATTCATTATTTTCCATAATGTTATCTTCTTTATCACCTACGTGATCCTCTGCTTATTCCATCCTCATTGTTTTTCCATCCATCCAGTCAGTTTTGCATCTCAGTTACAGCATTTTTTATTTTGGCCTTACTAGATTTTAGGTCCTTTATCTCTATAGCCAGGGTTTCTCTGGTGTCTCTCATGCTTCTTTCAAAACCATCTAGTATTCTTATGACTTTTGTTCTAAATTCTTCCCTAGATATATTGCTTATATCTGTTTTGAGCAAATTCCAGGCTGTGATTTCTTCTTGATCTTTCTTTTAGGGAGAATTCTTCAGTCTTATCACTATGTCTAGGTTTCTGTCTTTGGTGTGTTATGAAAGCTTGTTATGTTTTCTGCTCCTGAGAGTAATACTATATTAAGAAGGGGTCATACACTGTCCAGGGCCTGGAACTTCAGGAAGTGTCTCTGGTGTATGCTGTGTGCACTTTGCTGTTGTGTTTTGGCTACTCTTTCTCACAGGTCAGTCTTCTGCAGAGTTCCTCCTTGCTTATAGTGGGGAGTGTTTGGATCTTTAACTGTATGTGTTTTGATTTGTTAAGATAAGATTGTTTTTTTTTTTTTTAAAGTCTGATCTAAGAAAAGAGAAAAGGAAAAGGAGCAAAATGGAAACAAACAGGTGAACAAAAAACTATAAGAGTGATTCCAAAGAAAAAGAAGGAAAGAAAAAAAGAAAAGAAAAAAGAAATATATACAGAAAGGAAATACAAACCAAGAAATGAACAAAAGCTAATATGCCTGATTGCAAAGAAAAAAGAAATAAAGAAATAAAATAAAATAAAAAAATAATAAGAAGAAAAAGGAGAGCCTAGTTCTATTTCCATCAGAACTGAAGCTGATGTTTGAAGCATTCTATGATCAGTAGACATGTGGAGGGCCTAGGTGCACCAAGCCCTGTGCAGCTGAAAAATATGTATAACTTCTGAGTCCCCCAAAACTTAGCTACTGATAGCCTATGTTGATTGATAGCCTTACCAATAACATAAACAGTCGACTTTATGTTATATGTATTATATACTTTATTCTTACAATGAAGCAAGCAAGAGAAGAGAAAACATTATCAATAAATTCATAAGGAAGAGAAAATACATTTATAGTACTGTACTGTATTTATTTTTAAAAATGTCATATAAGTGGACCAGTGCAATTCAAACCCATCTTATAGAAGGCTTAACTATAAAACTAGTTTTCGAATTTTTCTGTGTTATTTTACTGTCATGTTATTCTTTCTTTCTTAATTAGCAAAAATAGCAAAAATCTGACTACTTACAATCCTAGTTACTGATGAAAATTCAGGGTACTTTTAAATGCATGTCATTACAAGGGTGGGTTCCTTCCAAATATGAGTTACAGTCATAAATAATAAAACAAGATCTCCTATTTACCAAGAATAAAATTTTATTATCATGTAAAATTTTGCTTTCTTTTTTGGTTTAACAAATATGAATCTGCCTAAAAGGATAGATTCAAGTGGCAAAAATTAAGAGGTCCAAAAATACCAAATAATGGAAAAGCTACGTGTGAACAGGATCTTTTCCTGAATACTTGGTGTATAAATTGGTACAAGCAATTTGGGGAAGTGTTTGGCGTTACGTAGTAAGATGGAAGGTGCACATATCCTGTGAGAAATTATGTTACTTGGAAAAACTCTGACATAAGTTTACCAAGGGATATGCTAGGAAAGTTTATAGTAAAATTTCTGTAACAGAATACCAATGGGAAATGACCCCAAAATCTTTTGGCTGAAAAATATATAAATAAATAAGTTGAAGTCTGTTTATAGAATGATATGCAACATAGGTGAAAACAAATTGACAGGAACATGAATAAATACAATTAAACCTCAAAACTTAATATTGACCAAAGAAAGCAAGTCTTAGGAAAATGCATAGCATTATTTTATTTATATAAAGGGAAAAATACTAGACAAAAGGACTGAATATTTCTTGGATCACATACATATTTGGTCAAAGCGTACAGAAATGCAAGAGAACAATCAGCCTACAATTCAAGGGTAATAGTTTTGTCTGAGGGAAATACGAAGCAAGAAGGGAACACAAACACATTCAAAGGTAATGATAATGTTTAATTGTTTAAGGTGGGTGATAGGCTTATGAAAGTTCTTATTCCTTAAACTACAGATTATATGTATACATTCTCTTGTATGTTTGATATATTTTATTTTATTTATTTTTTAAAATTTTATTTGTTTATTTGAAAGAGAGAGTGAGTGAGCAAAAGAGCATGAGAAGGGGGAGGGGAAGAGGGAGAAGGGAGCTCCCTCAGGGCTGGATCCCAGGACCCTGGGTCATGACTGAGCCAGTGAGGCACTCCTGTTAGATATATTTTAAAATAAGAAATAAAATACATTGACAAATCATACTTTTAAAGTTCAACTCAAATATCTCATATCACCTCATCAATTCTGCTTGCATAATCTTTAGGCTGCCTACTATTCTGTAAATGTTTAATAATCTAGCAACTTTCCTTTAGTTGATATTTGCCCTAACCTGTTTCTTGTTCTTATTTGACAGATCATGTTAGACTATAGAAAGTGGTCATGCTGGGATTAGAAGCAAGGCAGTCAGAATTTCTTACCCTCTATATATAATGCCTTCAAAATGTTTTTCTGATTTTTTGAAGTGGCTCTCAATACTCATTTTATACAGAAAAAAAATACATTGACTGTGCCATGTGTGCAGTAAAGATGATTGAAAACAATGTTGCATGGTATGCAAAATTGATTGATGTGTAATGGTGTATACCTTTGACTTTTTTTCTGAAGTTTAATAATATTCTGAGTTTCTATAAAAATAAACTTGCTCAAACAAATCAATTGGTTGTTATTTTCACTTCTACTTATTTACATGAATTGTTTCCTCAGTTTAGAGATGTGGGACACATGTATTTTGATTCCTTGCTGTCATAAACTACTCAACATATTTTAACTGACAATTCTAAAAGAATTCAATTTTTTAAATACCTGTGGAACATAACATTCTAAATATTTACTGAATGAAGTGTAATTTGTGAAACTGTTACATCGCAGATCTCAAGAAATAACTCTGTTGATGAAACCCACTGTAGTGTCCAATCTACTAGAGAATGCAGGTAGACGAATTGGGGGCGGGGGTAGGGGAGGTGAGAGAGAAAGATAGAGAAACCCCTTCAGACAAAGGGGTGCAGAGAGTGAGGCAGGTTGATTCAGATCCCATGAGAGGGCAAACAAACCTGATTGAAGACCTTCCTCCATACTGGTCCTTGGAATCTCTACAATGTATTTTGCAGTTCAACTCATTTGCCTTTAGGACTTCAGCAGACAAAATATGTACTAAATAATTTTTTGAAAAATTATTTGAAGTAACTAATATCACTCAAAATACTGTTAGGAGCATGTCACTGTCATGGCTGTCCCCTCTGAGGAGAGACAGAATAATTGGAGGAAATTCAACTTTGAAAGAACACTTTACTAAAAAAGATCTCCTCTCTCTCTCTCTCTCTCTTTTTTTTTTTTTTTTGATGTACAAGAAGAGAAATTTGCAGATTCTTTTAGCAGTTAATTTGAACGTTGGAATACATTTTTCACTTGCTTATCTACTTTGGAAACTGCAGTCTTTTTTTTTTTTTTAAATAACATTTTTTTTTTTTTTTTAACTGACGACTTGATACATTCCAGCACCATTCTGAGCATGTGGTGTGCATTTGGTTATTGTGTCCACAAGCAACCCTTTGATGTAGCTATTAGTAGCCTCATTACATAAAGAAAGCAGGGTCATTGAGTAACTCGCAGGTCCTTACACAGCCCGAGTTTGGATTCGAGCACAGGTCTGCTGGTCTCCAACATTGGTGTTCTTCTTCCATTGTACTATTCTCATCAGCCTCTCAGAACTTTTTTATGTTCTGATTTTCTATGCTGAAGTTAATCTTTTTGCTAAATCAAATTTTTGGGAAGTGTAAGTAATTAATTGAAAACAGAATTCTCATAACTATGCTGTTTTCTTTCTCCATGCTATCTAATTTGTAATTGCTGATATTCTCTCCCATGTCCTCCCATCAACACTTCCTATGCTGATCTGCTTGGTTATCAGTTAGTCTTTGATTCCTTGGTAATCTGATTTTCAACATCACCATTTTATACTGAATAAATGCTATGCGATGTAAGAAGAACTAAAATGATCCTGCCTTACTTCCTAATAATATTAAGAAAATTCCTTGTCATTGAAAACCATGCTCATGTAAAGTCATCAATTAACTTCCAGGGAGGAATCCATTTCTCATTTTATCTAGTTTACTGAACGCTTTTTCTGGAATTGACTTCACTGTCTTTTTTTTTTTTTTTTTTTTTTTTACTTAAAAAAAAAAAAAAGATGTATCTATTTATTTATCAGAGGAAGAGACAGAGGGAGAGAGAGCATGAACTGGGGGAGAAGCAGGCAGAGGAAGAAACAGGCTCACTGCTGAGCAAGGATCCCTCTGCAGAACTGGATCTCAGGACCCTTAGATCATGACCTGAACTGACCACAGCCGCTTAACCCACTGAGCCATCCAGGCATCCCTATGTTTTGACTTTTATATTTTGTTCTTTGATATCCTTGTTCTTTCCTTCTGGAATGCCCCTTCTTCATCAATTCCAATCCAATTTATTTTTCATTAGATTCTAAGTTTTTCTTGATTTCCTCCCAGGAGAAATAATCTTTGTGCTTCTACTATTACCATTTTTTCTGAGATCATTTATTGTGTTTGCATCTGTGGTGGTTTCTCCCATTGGAAAGGAAGCCTCAAATTATCAGGAGTTATTTCAGAACCGTATTTGTTCTTCAACCAAGTCTAGCACAATGAATAGCACATGTGGGTTTTCAAGAAATATTTGCTAAATTTAATCAGGTTTTATTATAGTATTTTGCCAACAATTAGAAACTTGACCAATATAAAATATTTGCTGGGAAAATAAAGAGACTGGACATTATTAATTTGAGTAGCTATTATCCATGTAAGTGTGTTTTTGTCTCTTTAGCTCATGGCCATGAAAATGATACAGGAGGCAATCAAATAGTAATCTAGTTCTATTTCTCATCATTAAAAAACCTATACATGTCTTCAATGAATCAACGTGTTCAAAATTATACTCTTAGAGTGAAATCCATCACATGTAATGTTTTACACTGTCTTGAAAAAAAATGCTCTTTGGAGCCATTTAAAATCAAGATAAAATTATGTAAAATGTAAATGATAAAATTTCAAGGATTTTCTTTCTGCCGCATGTATAGCATTTTCTGGGAAGATGTTATTGATTTGCAAAATAAAAACAATAACATTAAATGCAGTATGCTCTAAATTCGTGGTTTAGAGGATTTGGAGATCTGGGGATGAGGTTTCTCTATAGGAGCCTTGAAGTGAGTGTTGATGTTTCAATTAGTGCCAATTCACAGCCTACGAGAGCTGTGGAGAGCTACCATCTGGTGGCCTACTACACACAGAGAAGAGATGAATGTCTCGTGGATATAACTAACTTCCTGACAGATAATTTCTCTGTGAATAAATCCTCAGAGCAATTCAAGTGTATATTTATTTCAGCTTTTTATTGGAATAGATGAGACAGGTGAACAAATATCCATTAAGGAGTTACTGTCTTTTATGGAACTTATGGTGACAAGAAGGCAATATAAAGTTCTCAATCATTCACAGAAGAATTGTGCAGCATGGTTTTAAGACATCGAATAGCACACTTGGACAGAATAAATGTCTGTTGTTCTCTTAGATTAATATTCCAAATATTGAATTTGAAGCCCAAACTCATGTGGATTTATTTGAAAGTTCAGCTATAAAGCTTCTCAAAGTTATAACCCAGCCAACCAGCAAGGCTTTGAGTTAAGAATTTTGTGGTTCACGCTACTTGAGGATGAATATGGAAATATGATATTAGACAGCTTGTTGTCAGTTTCTAAAAATCATTGCACCCACAGAAATTTTATTTGGCCCACCAAATTTGCACTCTTCCATCTCATCTTTCCTAGCATTATATCTGCCTTGGTGTTTCACATCATGAGGCTAAAGTAAGAACGTGCAAAAAAAGTGGAGTCCATCTCCTCAAAAATATCGATTTCTTCCAAAATTGAGTTATGTGGGAAAGGAAATGAGAGAATGATTATATTTAATTAAGTTTTCTCAGACTAAATCCTGAATTTTATTAGGCTCACTGAATACTTAGGCTATCAGCATTTGGATTGGCATTTACTTTCCATTTCTCATTCATGCTACCGTTCGATATAGGCTAGTGACAAAATGATGGTTTACTGAGTGTTTATTACATGGCACATCTTCTGTAAAATCATGATATGCATTTATCATTTAATGTTAAAAATCTACCTTTGAGATAATTACTGTCCTCATTTGCTGATAAGGAAACTAGCCCAAAGTCACCAGCTGGGAAGCAGTTGAGGCAAGTTTCAGACTCCATTCCATCCCTTATGCCTGTGCTCATTGACAGAACGATATGTGTCTTAAATGTTTATATGTACAAACTATTATTCTATACTGCCTATTTCCAAAGCTCTTGCATCATATCCAAAACAGTTAACTTATTAGAGTAAATAAAGTGATCATAATTCAATCAGTCATGTTTAAGATCTTTGGATGTTTATATGAAACCATAGAGAAAAAAAGTAGGATTTATTTTAGGAAAAATATACTCTTTCTTTAAAAAAGCACCTTATTGGGTGCCTGGGTGGCTCAGTGGGTTAAGCCGCTGCCTTCGGCTCAGGTCATGATCTCAGGGTCCTGGGATCGAGTCCCGCATCGGGCTCTCTGCTCAGCAGGGAGCCTGCTTCCTCCTCTCTCTCTCTGCCTGCCTCTCTGCCTACTTGTGATCTCTCTCTGTCAAATAAATAAATAAAATCTTTAAAAAAAATAAAAAAGCACCTTATTGAGGTATGATTAATATACAAAAGACATACATAATTAATGCATCAACTTGATGAGTTTGGAGATAAGTATACACCTGTGAAACCATCATCACAATCTATACCGTGAACATATCTATCATCTCCAAAAGTTTCTTCTCACCCTATTCGTTATTATTATTACTATTATAACATAAAATGTAACATAAGATCTACCTTCTTAGTAAACATTTTAAGTACATAAACAATGTTATTAACCATTGTTGGTGGGCTGTACAGTAGATCTCTAAGACTTACTCATATTCTATTATTGAAACTTTGTGCCCTTTTACTAATAGTGCTCTATCTCCTCCTCCTCCCATCCCTTGGCAACCACTATTCTACTCTCTGCTTCTATGAATTTGGCTATTTTACATTTCTCACAAAAGTAAAGCCTTATAAATTCCTCGTAAATCAAAAGTAAATTCTTTATAAATAAAAAGCCTTGCATGTGATGAAATTTTCACAGATGTGTACTTATCTCCAAACTCATCAGATTGTCTAAATTAAATATGTGTAGCTTTTAGAATGTAAACCATACTTCAATAAAATGACTAAAGAAAAGACAAATAAAGAACAATTTTTAAAAAGCTTAACAACAAAAGAAATAATAAGTAAAATTAAAAGATATCCCGCAGAATAGGAGAAAAATATTTGTAAGTTTTGTATCTAATACAGGATTAATATCCAAAATACGTAAGAAACTCTTAAAACTCAGTAACAAGGAAACAAATACTCCAATGAAAAATGAGCAAAGGAACCAAATCAACATTTCTTCAAAGAAGATAGTACAAATGACCAACACATATATGAAAAGGTCTCCACCATCACTAATGATCAAGGAAATTTAGAACAAAGCCATAATGAGATATCATCTCACAGCTGTTAGTATGGCTATCATCAAATAGACAAAAGTAACAAGTGTTAAGAATGTGGAGCAAAGGGAACCCTTGCACACATTTATGAGAATGTAGGTTGATGAAACCATTATGCACACAGTATATATGGAGATTCCTCAAGAAATTAAAACGATAAAAGATGATAAATTTCATTAATCCCACATCTGTGTATATATAGAGAGGAATTGCTATCAGGATCTTTAAGGGCTCTCTGCACTCCCATATCCATTAAATCATTATTCACAAAAGCCAAGACATGAAAGCAGCCTAAACATCCATAGGCAAATGAATGGATAAAGAAAAAGTGGTATATAGACACAATGGAATATTATTGTCTAAAAAAAGAAGGAGATCCTGCTATGCGTGATAATGTGGTTGAATCTGGAAAATAAAAATATTGTTACATTGAATAATCTGCCTTATTTGTTATATTTGTTTATGCCTGTATATCACATTAGCCTAATATTAAATTTCTATAGAGCTATTTAAGTGCTTAAGTTATGATATAACACAAGCATTGATTGTTTTATTTATTCATTGGTTGTTGCTTTGAAATCTTTAATGATGCAAGAAGTCCTGGAGGCTACATTACAAAAAGTGTTCTCTTTCAGCTGGGCTGTATTTATTTATAGCCTTATTCTTACTATGTCAGCAGTTATCTCTAAAGATTATTATGTACCAGATTTATTTCAAATCCTCTTCATCTGAAGTAGTACTGTTCTCTGAAAGAATCTATAACTTGGGGCGTCTGGGTGGCTCAGTGGATTAAGCCTCTGCCTTCAGCTCAGGTCATGATCTCAGGGTCCTGCTCAGCAGGGAGCCTGCTTCCCCCCACCTCTCTCTACCTGCCTCGCTGACTACTTGTGATCTCTCTCTCTCTGTCAAATAAATAAATAAAATCTTTAAAAAAAGTAAAAAAAAAAAGAATCTATAACTTAAGCTCCTTAGGAACATATTTACTTCTACTAAATATTATCAAAGATTTTTCTAGTACAACAACATGCTAATATAAACATTTGATATCTTTATTTTCATGTATGAAAAACTTGTTGATTTAATACAAATATGGAAAATCTAAGAGTTTAATATAAGTTCTTAACAATGTTTATAAAAACTGTTAGTAGTATTAGTTTGGACAGCACACACACTGAAACTAGAATGATATAGAGAAGAGTAGCATGAGAACGACATGCAAATTTGCCAGTGTTCCCATACTAAAACAAACTAAAACGGTAAATACAAAGGCTACAAAATTTCCTTAAAAACGACAAGGGGAGTTAGAGAGGAGAAGGGAGTTGAGGGAAATTTGAAGGGGAGATGAACCATGAGAGACTATGGACTCTGAAAAACAATCTGAGAGTTTTGAAGGGGCGGCGGGGTGGGAGGTTGGGGGTACCAGGTGGTGGGTATTAGAGAGGGCACGGATTGCATGGAGCACTGGGTGTGGTGCAAAAACAAAGAATACTGTTATGCTGAAAATAAATTAAAAAAAAAAAAAAGGACAAAGAACTCCCCCCCCAAAAAAACCGACTTGATTGTTATAATGAGAAACAAATTGGATATGTGTATGTGCTTAGCTAATATATATGATGGTCAAATTCATACCCTTTAAGCTTAGCTGAGTTTATCTATAGCCTTATCTCAGTGATGTCTGTAGCCATCATGCAATCAGCCACTTCTGGTGAAACTTTGTTCCAAATCAATGTCTTATTTCTCTATATTGCTACATAGGACCAAGGTGATGCTAGAAAAAATATTAAGTGATATAGATCTAATGCAGACATTACTTCAAAATTCATCATGACCTAAGACACTACCACTCAATAATTTGCTAAATAAAAATCAGAGAACTTTCATGAACATAGTAATACTGAATCATTTATTTCCAGGTAATTTATATTTGATTATTGCCCTTAAGCTATTTTCCATGTCTTATGACTCCTATACTTAATGCAGCATTTCAGCTTCGCCCTATTTCTTTCTGAGCTTGTGTGGAACCATTAGAAGCAGATTAGTAACTATTTATTTTGATGATAGGTGTTTTTCTGTGTGTAATAGAAAAAAGATTCAGAGTCCATGATGCTAGGAAATCATTCTGTAGCGGTGCTTTCTGTCTCAACCCTGAGGGAAGAAAAGCTATCGATGTTGATGGGAAAGGACTATTTGCACAGCACATCCATAAACTCAGTAGCTATTTTTCTTTTGTAACACTTTAAAGATTATTATTAGCAGTTAAAGAATACTACTGATTATTTTATGCCATATGTATTTCTTATGTTCAATTACTTAATGGATAGAGATTAATTTTGCTCAGTATTTTATTTTAACAGAGCTCTTGGTTAACAATGCACTATTGTGCAAGGGTCTACCCTTGCTTGCCTTTTTGTTATGATACAATGTAAACCCATGAACCAACACACACATCAAAAATTCAACCCTGGGGGTGCCTGGGTGGCTTAGTCATTAAGTGTCTGCTTTTGGCTCAGGTCACGATCCCAGAGTTCTGGGATTGAGGCCTGCATCTAGCTCCCTGTTCAGCAGGAAGCCTGCTTTTCCCTTTCCCACTCCCCCTGCTTGTATTCCCTCTCTCACTGTCTCTCTTTCTCTCTCTGTCAAATAAATACATAAAAAAAAAAAAAATCAACCCTTCTTGTAACATGTATCTGTGAGTGTGCTCTTCCCCATCCCATTCTGTTACCTCCCCTCATTTTAGGATACCCACCATTTCAAACACAGTCTGTTATAGTTGCTATACTATACTATGTTATGCTTCACCATACTATACTACACTACATTATACTATATACTAAGTATACTAAGTATCATTTTATCACACTTATATGCTGTCCTATATAAAATATTGTGCTTGGTTGACTAATGTGGAATCATATAACAGAGTATCATAATAGTATAACATGACATACCATATTTTAAACAATAATTTATGTTAACAACTAGTTACCTTCTCTTAATACTTTAAAGATAACATTTCATGTCTTCTGGTTGCTGCTGTTGTTGAGAATTCCATGGTCCTTTCAAAAGGCATTCCATTACAGGTAACATTTCCTTTTTTATTTCTTGATATTGTCTTTATCTTTTTTTGGATTTGTGACAGTGTGTTTTGGCCTAGATTTTTTTCTATGAATTTTGTTTGGGATGCATTGAGTTTGTGGGTCTATATTTTTACTTCTGGAAAATCTATTCCTATCATGACTTTAAGTATTATCTTTTTAGCTTTCTGCTTAGCCCTTGCTCCTGGAATTTCAACTAGGTATAAGTGAGATATTTTTATTCTTTCTTCTAGGTTTTTTTTATTTGACAGAGAGAGAGAGATCACAAATAGGCAGAGAGACAGACAGAGAGAGAGATGAGGAGAAGCAGGCTCCCTGCTGAGCAGAGAGCCCCATGCGGGACTCAATCCCAGGGCCCTGGGACCATGACCTGAGCTGAAGGCAGAGGCTTAACCCACTGAGCCACCCAGGCGCCCCTCTTCTAGGTTTTTTAATCTCTCTTTTTTTCCATCTCCAGTCTTTCCTTATGGCTTTCAAAGTGTTTTTTTTTTTTACATATATTTTTCAGGTTCACAAATTTTCTTTCAAATGCACTTAATCTCTCATTTAACCTTCCACTGAATTTGTTTTTATTTCAATGATTATGTCTTTCATTTCTAGAAATTTAATTTTCAAATCTGCCCATCATTCTTTATGTCTCCTTGTTCTATACTTTTTTTTTTTAAGATTTTATTTATTTATTTGACCGAGAGAGATAGAGATCACAAGTAGGCAGAGAGGCAGGCAGAGAAAGAGAAGGGGAAGCAGGCTCCATGCTGAGCAGATAGCCTGATGTGGGGCTCCATCCCAAAACCCTGAGATCATGACCTAAGCGGAAGGCAGAGGCTTAACCCACTGAGCCACCCAGGCACCCTACACCTACTTTTTAACTGCATTTTTTTCCATTGAATTTTCTACATAGCTCTCCTATCCTCTATATCTGGCAGTTCCCAGACATGCAATCCTTGTTTTCAATCTTTGTATTTCTTTTATCATCAGAGGGTTGTTTCTGTTATCATCATCTTTGTTTCTGTTATCATTAGAGGGTTGACTTCTAGTTTTTTGGTAATCTTCACCTAAGATCTTAATCCCGAAGGTATTTGAATAAATTTGCCTCCAGATATAGTTTGTTTCTAATTCTGAGAGTGACTAACACAGACCTACAACAATTTCACTAGCCTACTAACTTGGAGGAGGTATCTCAAGGTGCACTTACTCACTATTCTTTCTATATTCATATGACTAGGAACATCAAGGCTCTGGCCAGCCCATTAACTTGTTTGTTCCAATTCCTGGCTTCTCTGCAGATCTAGAGTTCAGAATGACAATTCTCAAGGTTCTAGCCGGGCTCAAAAAAGGCATGGAAGATATTAGAGAAACCCTCTCGAGAGATATAAAAGCCCTTTCTGGAGAAATAAAAGAACTAAAATCTAACCAAGTTGAAATCAAAAAAGCTATTAATGAGGTGCAATCAAAAATGGAGGCTCTAACTGCTAGGATAAATGAGGCAGAAGAAAGAATTAGTGATATAGAAGACCAAATGACAGAAAATAAAGAAGCTGAGCAAAAGAGGGACAAACAGCTACTGGACCATGAGGGGAGAATTCGAGAGATAAGTGACACCATAAGACGAAACAACATTAGAATAATTGGGATTCCAGAAGAAGAAGAAAGAGAGAGGGGAGCAGAAGGTATACTGGAGAGAATTATTGGGGAGAATTTCCCCAATATGGCAAAGGGAATGAGCATCAAAATTCAGGAGGTTCAGAGAACGCCCCTCAAAATCAATAAGAATAGGCCCACACCCCGTCACCTAATAGTAAAATTTACAAGTCTCAGTGACAAAGAGAAAATCCTGAAAGCAGCCCGGGAAAAGAAGTCTGTAACATACAATGGTAAAAATATTAGATTGGCAGCTGACTTATCCACAGAGACCTGGCAGGCCAGAAAGAGCTGGCATGATATTTTCAGAGCACTAAACGAGAAAAACATGCAGCCAAGAATACTATATCCAGCTAGGCTATCATTGAAAATAGAAGGAGAGATTAAAAGCTTCCAGGACAAACAACAACTGAAAGAATTTGCAAATACCAAACCAGCTCTACAGGAAATCTTGAAAGGGGTCCTCTAAGCAAAGAGAGAGCCTACAAGTGGTAGATCAGAAAGGAACAGAGACCATATACAGTAACAGTCACCTTACAGGCAATACAATGGCACTAAATTCATATCTCTCAATAGTTACCCTGAATGTGAATGGGCTAAATGCCCCTGTCAAAAGACACAGGGTATCAGAATGGATAAAAAAACAAAACCCATCTATATGTTGCCTCCAAGAAACTCATTTTAAGCCCGAAGACACCTCCAGATTTAAAGTGAGGGGGTGGAAAAGAATTTACCATGCTAATGGACATCAGAAGAAAGCAGGAGTGGCAATCCTTATATCAGATCAATTAGATGTATTAGAATTTTAGATTCTCAGCCTTACCTCCTACTCCAGCTTTCCACTGCTTCATCTCCAAGCTACTGAAGCTCTGATTCTTGTCCTCTAAACCTGTCTAGGTTTGTTTTTGTTTGTTTGTTTGTTTTGGGAAAATTGAGCCTGGAGATTCCACCTACCATTGGTGAAGAGAGCAGTGATACAAAGAGTGAAGTCTCACTGGGGAGACATCACCACTCTGGTGAAATGTTGGTGAGTTTTTCAGTCTTCTCTTTAAACACATGTACTATAGAGCTATGGATATAGAGATGATATATGATAGATGATGGAGAGAGAGAGACAGAGAGACAGAGATAGCTATAGATTTTTCACTGGCATTTTGCTTCATGTTTTCTTAAAGATGTGCCAATAACACTCTTCTACATAGGGGAGTTATTTTACCTACTTCAGAAGAGTGTCATAGAGTGTAAAGGCTTTCATACTGTTTTCCTAACATTCAAAATCAATTTTCATTTCATAATGTTATACTTCTGTTTCCTAAAATTCTTCCTGTAATTGTAGATAATGATCACAGCCTCCTGAGTTTATATATTATACCAATTTCTTTCATTTTGATAATGTTCTCTTATGTTATATTAGCTTAGGCTTTATTAAGGATTTTGCCGAATTTTCAAAACATGTTTAACTACTTATAAAACTCTTAAAAAGAGACATTCAGTGAGAAAACCAAGTCTGTGTAAAAAGGCAATTGAAAACGCTAGACAGTATACAGTAAAAATATAATTACTTTAAAAATAGAGTCTGTAAACTAGGTCACTGAAAAACTGTCAGAATATTTTGGTTTTTGTTTGGCCTCTAATTTTTTAACAATACTATTTTCAAAGAAAAGGAAGTGAAACTACTGCCTATGAGTTAAAGGATTTAAAGAAACATGCCATTATAGGAAAAGCTAATGATCTTCATATGCCTAGATTAAAAAATATATGAGATGATAAATTATATATATGCTTATTAAATTGCAGCACCTAGATGAAAGTACAAATGTGATATGTAAAACTATAAGCAGTGCTTAATTAAATAATGACTCAGTGCCTGGAGAAAAAAAAGACCTATGCAGTAACTATGTTTTTTTGTTCTTGGTAAAAATGCAAATGAAATCATTAATAGTTTATAAATGAACCTAGCTAAGAGACAGCTAATGCATATCCTTTTCTCAATTAAATAAAAGCAATAAGTGTTCCATGACATTCATTGAGGTAAACTCCAAAATCACCTTATATTTATAAAATATAAGATTTAAATATTTATCTTAGTATTTTTCTCCCATGAAATCCTTCCCTATGTTGCTATGAATCTTGGCATTAAAGTTAGTTGGAACATCATTTTCTCTCATTATTCTATTCAATTTCCCTTCTCCTCTCTTTTTCTCTTCATGCATATATATGCATACATACACATGCACATGCAGATATTTGTATCAGAAGAGAGAGGATAAAAGACACAATAAAATCACATCAACCTATATGATTTGGGTCAGTTCCAGAATGAGTAACTATATTCTTGCCACTGAGAATTATTTATCATGTCAAAGTAAGGGTTTGGCATGGTACTTTTCACTTTAATATTTATAGAATTTGATTGCAGAAGACTCTTCTACTCAAGGACTTTATAGTGTAGTAGAGAAATGGAATGAACAAAAGCAAATGTGTTATGTGATCAACTCTCAGTGATTAGTATATTTTAAAATTGTGTATCTTCTTCATGATGCAGTTTTGTTTATATCCAGATCATCTTCTTTCTATACTCACAATTCTACTCAGTATCTTCTGCCTCCCTACCCAAGGAATGCAAATAATTTTAATTCTAGCCAGAAAAAAAAATGTAATTAGGAAAGCAAATCCCCTGAAAAAACTGCATTCCTAAAACAAATATAAACTGCCCTTAACATTTTTAGATTATCAATGTGTGCTTCCCTTCATTACAACTAATAGTTGAAATTCTTATAAATAAGTTATTTGAATAGGGTTATATACAGCAAACAAAGAGTATAGGTTATAGAAATGAATAAATAATTATTCAAATATTCAAATATACTTTGAAATTCATGTTGGTTAGTACAGTGTGATGTGAAGGTAGTAAGTAGCATGTCAAATTGGAGGAGAGTTTTCAGGAGGAAATAATTTTATTTGTATATTTAAACTTTTTTACTTTTATTTTAAGTATAAAATATTGTCATGCCATAAGAAGATGATACATTGTTATGAAATCATGACTGAGCAAAGAATTTTGTGTGGGAGAAGATCTCATGTTCATAGAGGGGGGCAAGATGAGCCAAAGCAAAGTATGACAATAAGAAGAATATATATTTGTATAGTACTTTTCAGCTGGTGAAGAATTGTAACATCTATTAGTTCATTTGATATGTAAACTTTTTTAATTAAGAGGATAGATGTTATCCCTCCAATTTTCAGTATGAGAAAATTCAGAATACATTTGGGCATCATAACCAAGATACCCAATTTGAAATTTACAGAATTAGATTGAATGGAGCAAAATCATATAGTAGTGAATTTTATTATTTTTATGGGGTGACTAAAACAGCTAGCTTATTACTTAATACTTCTCCATCCCTACCTCCTTACTAACAAAGTTTTGATTTTGTTGGATATGCAAGTGAACAGTTACAAAACTCTGTTTCTTAGCATTATTTTTTGATAAATATATGATATAGTTCTGGCATGTGCCTAACTTCTTAAAAGGAAGCCAACTCAGCCAGACTGACCCTTTGACCTTTTGTTCTTCCTGGAATATGTTGGAATATAGTTGTGATACTGAAGCTTTAACAGCCATCTGTCACCATAAAATGAGATGCACATGCTAAGGACAGCTGAGCAGAGAGATAAAAAGAAACTGGGTCTTTGATAGTATCATGGAGCTGTTAAGCTTGACTGAAGTTCCTCATTACAGAATTTTCATTGTTTGAAGAAAAATACATACTGGTCTTGTTTGTTAAGCCTCTATTACTTACTTGGATTTCCTATTCTATACGGTTGAACTCGATATATTATCCTTTTCCAGTGCATATTATTCCATTCTAGATGACCAAACAGAGGCACCTCGAGGTTAAATGATGTCAAAGATCATGTAGTGAGTAGATTTCAAAGTGGAAGGAGGAACTCCAGTTTTTTGTGTCCCTACCCCTAGAGCTTTTTTCACTGTAACACAGTGGGAGGGCTTAAGGAGTGGTCAGATCTTTGAGGGCAGTAAGTTACCTTCATTTTATTTTCTTTAATGTATCTTTGTATCTTCTGAATGTAAGTATATGTGTCAGACACTGTTTTTGGTACTGGATTCCCAGAGAAGAAAAGTCTCTGGTCTGCATGAAGTTTACATTTTAGTGGGTGAATGAATATGCAAATGAATGTATGAGTAGCCACTTTTTTTCTTCCTTTTTTTCTGAACGACGGATCTACCAGAGATGATAAGGATTGACTTCATTTTTCAAATTTAGAAAAGCACATGAGTATGATTATCACTTCCCTACTCCATCTTACCAATGAGTTATTTGAGACCCAGTGACATTGAAATGTTATGTTTAAGGACATGCAGTTCTGGAAGAAATCTTAACGTTATATGACAAGTTGATTACCAAAGTCATGGAGCAAAGTCAATCCAACAGGATTCATGTAACAAATTACAGGATGCATCTACTAGGCTAGCTGTAGTTGGAAGCTGAAGGGAAGCTGGGTTTCTACTCCTATACTGGGCATGTGGTAGTGGAAGACATTTTGTATATTCTATTCAGGCCAATAGGAAACCAAAGCCAACAAGGAAATGATGGTTTCAGAATGTCTGTAAATTGAAGGGTCTATACTAAATTGTGCAGAAACAAAATGCTTTCTTTTACATCAGAGTATGAGATAACCACCTGTGTCCAAAGGACCAAGCAGAGTCTAAAACAGCAGGAGGATCCACAAAAAAGCAGCAGCTTTTGCAAGAGAGAACACCAAACATTTCTTTGAGATAGGGACTCAGTACACATAGGATCAGCCCTGGGCAAAGTTTCTCCTTTAGAAGTCTCTGCAAAGTAACTGCTTTTTGCAGGATAGCTTTGGTTGATGCTGAGTACAAAGAAACTAACCGGAACTGGGATTCAAAAAAGTAGTTAGTCCATAATGCAATATGTTAACAATTTGGATCAAATCTGGTTCTTCTTTGTTATGGGCCGAATAAGATTCACATCAAATACTTCTCAGCTGTTTGAAGAAAATCAATACAATTTACAGTTATAGCAAAACTTAGTGTGGATTGAGACCAAGTACCTTACCGTACATTTTGTATGGAATAGTAGCGGTTGTTCTCATTTTTATTTATTTATTTCTTTAACTAGTGGAACCAAGTCAGGCTTAATGTATTTTATTGATTTTCTGTCATGCCTTTTTGAATATATGTGACTGGTTGGTAGAATGGCATAAAAATATTTCAACAACTTCCAATTGTTTTCTTCTCAAATGTACTCTACCAGTCTAGATTTGTAAGGTTTTGTTTTACACATTCTCTAAATTATGAAGAAAATGTAAAGTGCAGCTCCATGTGGAAGGCTCCAAAGGGAAACTTTTCCATGTGAGGAGAAATTTCCAGAAGATTTACCGCTTGTGTGATATGTTTGCACAGAGAGAGGATATTAAACTAAAGTTTAAGCAAGTTCCTCATTTTGACTCATAACCTTTATTTATGTGTGTGTGTATCTTTTACATGATTACGAACAGAGTGAAAGAGAACAGTTTGAAGTATAAGAAGTTAATCCTAATATATCATTGTTCTTTATGGAAAAAATGAGATTTCCAGAATTATGAGAATTTGAAAGTTTTTCTGTGCATAGACTAGCTTCCTTTTTTTTTGTATGAATTTCCAATGGGCATAATTAAAATTTTATTACATTCATATTATATAAATATTATATCATATAAATATGGGAAATGATTATTTTTATATGAAGTCTGATATTAGGTATAAAATTTAAGCTTATATATAGGGCATACAATGTCAGATTATATTTTGAAAGCCAAGCAATTCTACATAAAATGTGAAATTTACTTTCAAGAAAGATGTTTATAGCACAGGTTTGTATTTTTGCATCTCTTAGAAATTATTGATCTCATGGTAAATGTCAGCCTTTCATATTTATATATTTAATTTATTAATACATACATAATACATATTTAATTTATTTAATACATTCTCTGTCACAGATGTCAACTCCTTGAGAAATAAATATATGAGGTATACAAGCTATAACATATATACATAATAACACATATATGATGTATATATGAATATATATACATGTTAATTTTAGTAACAATCTTTTTTTAAATTTCATTTATTTATTTGACAGACAGAGATCACAAGTAGGCAGAGAAGCAGGCAGAGAGAGAGAGAGGAGGAAGCAGGCTCCCTGCAGAGCAGAGAGCCAGATGTGGGGCTTGATCCCAGGACCTTGAGATCATGACCTGAGCCAAAGGCAGAGGCTTTAACCCACTAAGATAGTTACCCTTTTAGTAACTATCTTAATATAGATAGTATTTCCTTATGTTGGCAAACCCAGGGAAAGTAGATGGGTATGGTTCACCCTTGAGAGAGACATTGTCTTTAGATAATTAAAACTAATAAAACCAACTCAAAACTGATATTTTTGTCACCATAGTAGACAATTCTAAATAATGTCAATAATAAAATTCTCCTCCCTGAAAATATCTTTGGTCTAAGTAATAAAAGTGCTAGAGTTACTGATGAATTTTAAGTAATTAAAATTGTAAGTATGTTTCAAATTAGTAAAATTTATTATTCAGGCTCTAAGTACCCACTACTTCATTTCCTGTGTTCTGTCTGCTTTCTATCTAACCAGTTATGGAACATCAACACATTTTTAGTCTACAAAAGAATAAACAAAATTTTCATGCAAAACATTTTTGTGTGGCCTTTTCTATCAAAGAATAGGTTTCTTCCAAACTCAATTCCATTTCCTGTAACATGCAAAGGTTAGTTCTTTACTCTTTTTGATTCTAGCTTGCCATAAAAAAGACTCATCAATGTGCTTTGCTCAAAACCAGATAAATTATCTACTTTAGATTCCACCATTTAGCACACAGAAGAAATAGAGGCAGTTTTGGCATTTGCAGAATAGAGATGAATTCCCAACTCATACGAACTGCACTTCTGCCCTGCCATTTTGGTTATAAATAAAATTTCCACTCCACTATATAGCAGTTTAAAGAGATTTCATGTTCATAAAAGCAGATTTCAGGACTCTGTGCTTTTGAGAGTAAAGTCGGCCTTGAGAAAAATCATTTAGCTCCCTAATATTTAATCTCATTACCTGTAAAAAGAGGAGCTTATTTCAGAATTCCTTCTAAGTATAGATACCGATGTTGAAGTATCTTGCACAAATCACGTTTTATTTTCAGTTTTACAGCCTACCAAAACAGCCTAGGCAACAGTGATAACAACAAAAATAACATGAATTAAACATTTCCACCCTTTAGGTTAAATGCTGAATATGCATTTTTTCCCATTGATCTTGGCCTTGCCAAGTTTTCTGAAGAAACAAAACCACCCTCCTCCAACTTGTTCAAGCCCTCAACCTTTTGATTCTTCTCTGTCGGTCACCTCTCCATACAATCCTTTGATGCCTCCTATCCAAGCTCTCATCGGGACTAGAGCAGTAACCTTGTAGTGGTTTTCTGCTCTCAATCCCCCCACCCCCTACAATCCATTTTGTGTAGAGCAGTGAGACTGAACTTTTAAAAATGTCAATTAGATCATGTTATTGACCTGTTTTAACCTTCCAGTGGCTTCAGAATTGCACTCAAATTCATTTTCCTTAGCTGCATTGACCGGAGTCACCCAACGAGAGCCTGCTCATCCGACCATCTCTGTCACTTCCTGTACCTCCAATGGAGCCAGCGACCAGTCCTGGTTCTACTTTTCATGAATTCCATGTTTGTTCTCACCTCAGGGGCTTGGCATTTGCTATTTCTTCTTGCTGAGAAAGCTCTGGCTTCAGGGCTTCACACTGCTAGCTCTTTCTTGTTAAGTGACACCTCCTCAAAGCCTCCTGCCTATGAACACTTGGAGTAGTTTCACTAGGATTCATTTGTTGCTCTTACTATATTATATCTTTTTAGTTTCAAAACCACCTCTGAGGTGAGAGCCCTCCTCCTCAGGTAGATATCCTGGAGCAGTTTGTCATTTGTGTACAGTCAGTCCCATGTTGTGTGATTGTCTTTAAGTGCGAGTTTGAAACAAACAACTGCATATATAATCCATTCTAGAAGAGGATTTCTCTCAGGGTCTGCTCTACTGTGTAAAGAGAAAATCTGTCATATGTATATTTTATATAGGAGATTTTGTTAGGCAAAAATCTGGAAAATCAGGGTGACTTTCCTCCAGGAGTTCACATGATATATATTTGAATATACATACTTACACACACATAAAAATACCAAATCATGAGTGTCTAGCTTGATCAATTTTTATTGCATCTACATCCCTGTGGACCAACAGCCATATTAAGAAATAGCATTGTGGTGCCCGAGGAGCTGCCCTCTTTTCCACGTCCAGGTCCTATTACCTCTCTCCCTACTGCCAGGGTTAGTTTTTCCTGGCTTTCAACTTTTTATAAACAGAATTGTACTGTGTATAATCATTTGTTTATGGCTTTTTTCCTCCTCAGTGGTATGTTTTTTTAATAAGAGTATATGGTGTGTGGCTGCAGACTTGGGGAGATTGCTCTACAGTATTCCACTAATTGAATAGAACACATGTATTTCATTTGGATCATTTCCGGGTTTGGGGGGTATTAAGAATAGGCTGCTCTGGACATTCCTGTACATGTCTTTTGGCAACCATGTTAGGAGTAGAATTGTTTCACCACAAACTGTGCATTTGTTTGCCTCAATTCAATACTGACAGTTTTCAAAGTGACTGTCCCAATTTTACTCCCAACAGACGTGTAGTCTTCTTGCAATATTATTTTTTTTCATTTTTTAATGGATATATGCAGGCACAGAATACACAGTCATTTAATTAAAGCCATCTTCTTTTAATTATGTTTGTTCTATTATATCAACTAAACAAGAACTTCAAAAAAAGTAGAATGTTTCCTGTCTATAGTCATTTCCAAGGGAATGTTGGTTTCAAAATGAGAAAGAACTCCAAATATGATAAATCAGCAGAATCTTGAGAGAGGCAGGCAACGCGGCATAGGGAAAGACCATATGGCCTAGAGCTAAAATGCTTACATTCCAAACTTGGCTTCTTCCTCTACTGGCTCTAGATTGTTCAAATCATTCAGTCTCTCCATTTTCTTAGTTACTCATCTATAGAATGGGGATTAATGAAGAAAAATTTTATATAACTAAGTTTCTGTGAGACTGCAATAAAGCCCCATGTAGGATTCTCTTTCTTTACTAAGAAGTAGAAAAATCCCTACTTCAGTCAAGAAAAATGTATAAAAAGAAAAAAAAATGACTTCTTTATTTGATAACACTTGCATATGCCTCTATAGTATTCTTTACTCACCGTGCCCCACCCCCCCACTGTCTCCTTTCAAAACCTCCTGAATTGCACTTGGATATCCATGTGATTCTATAGAAATGGATTCTACTCATGCTCTTTTTTTTTTTCCAGATTTTATTTATTTATTTGACAGACAGAGATCATAAGTAGGCAGAGAGGCAAGCAGAGAGAGAGAGGAGGAAGCAGGCTCCCCGCTATGCAGAGAGCCGAATGTGAGGTTGGATCCCAGGACCCTGAGATCATGACCTGAGCTGATGGCAGAGGCTTTAACCCACTGAGCCACCCAGGTGCCCCTACCCATGCTCTTTTGAATAGAGTTGCAATTCGTAGGCTTTGCCAACCCATGCTGTCATTTTCCCATCCATAGGAATTATTTTAACAGTGAGAGCTTCAATTACCTCACAGATCTCTTCCAAGACTTTGGGCAGCCTTTTCTTCATTTTCACTTTTTAGAACAGCTTTTTTTTTTTTTTTTTTTTTTTAAAGATTTATTTATTTGTCAGAGAGAGCGAGCGAGAGCGAGCACAGACACAGTGGAAGGCAGACTCGGAGAAGCAGGCTCCCTGCGGAGCAAGGAGCCCGATGTGGGACTCGATCCCAGGACGCTGGGATCATGACCTGAGCTGAAGGCAGCTGCTTAACCAACTGAGCCACCCAGGCGTCCCTTAGAACAGCTTTATTGAAATATAATTCCCAGATCATATAATTTGTCCATTTAGGAAGTACAATTCAATTTTTTTTTTAATGTATTCACAGAATTGTGTGACCATCACCACTACCAAATTTCACAGGACTCTTTCAGCATCCCCACAGGATCCCATTAGTAGTCATTCCCCATTTTTCCCAGTCCCAGTCCCTCACAGACCAAGGCAATCACCAGGTTCATTCATTTTTTATCTTTTTTATAAATGAAAAGGTATAATATGTGGTCTTTCACTCAGCATAATGTTTTCAAAGTTTATCTTCCTTGTAGTTTCGTTTTGGGCCTGAACAGTTGATGGATACTTTATCAATTACTGCCAAGGTATCTGAGAATGCCTCTTGACATTGGTAGGGTTGAAGATCTCCTAGAAGTCTCCTCTCTTACTGGATTATGTTAAACTGTTATAAGTCACCTCCTTGTCCCCAGCTCTGCAGATAAAGTTTTCCCCTATGTCTAAAAATGTATTTCCTGAGCTGCTAGGGGTCTAAAACTATGCTAGGCTTACTTCTCCACTCTTCCCATACTCCTTGGATATATTTATGTAAATCTGAATTTTTGTAGCTTTTTCTTCATGTTGTCTGTTTAACTTTCATCACTGAGATTGGTTACAAAGATCAAAGACATTCAGCACTTTCCCCTACTCTAGCATCTGGCTTTTGAGAAAGATATTGATGTAGAGCAACATTGTTACTTGCAAACCACACTCATCTTCATTAGAAGAGCTTCTTTCAATGATCAAAGCCAGCCTTTTATTTCTTTCTGTTTCAAAGTCTGTTACTCCTTGTGGTAGGTCTCAAGGCAGACCAAAACTAAAGACAACTACAGGTGTTATTAAGGCTGAAATATTCTTTCTAAGATCTCTTATCCATTTAGTTTTTTTCCGATTTTAATGATTCATTAATGAGATCTTCTCCCCTTCCTTCTCTTCTCCAACATCTATGTCAAGGAGAATCCTGCATTACAAATTCATGAATACATACATAGAAATGGCTGACAAAGGATGGGAGGGTTGCTTCCTTTTTATGTGCACAGCCTGGAAGTGTTATGATGAGTTACAAGTTTATCACAGTGTTTGGTGATTATTGTAGACTCTGAATTATAAAATATTAACTTTACGGTCTCCAAACTCTTCTGCTTCAACATTTCAAAGACTACATTAGCCTATGCTTGTTTCATCTTTTGCAATTTCCAAAAGCTAGAAACAAACCTGGCAGTGCCAGAATGTTCGTTGCTTAAACTGCGCAATAATTTGAGTGCCTTTCTGACAGCAGCAGCATCCAATACTCTTGCCTATACATTATACATTTTTTGTGGCTGCTGTTCTTAGTCAAACTAGATTGTCATTTAGCTCACAGTGATTTTATTTGCTTTCTATACTCATACTTACTACTTATGTAATGATCCAAAAAGTTTAAGTTTTGTAATATGAGCTCTCCCTCTACTCCACCCCCCAAAAAAACCTGTAACAATAGGGGAGGAGAAGGTGAAAATAAACTACTAGACAGAATGAAAAGAAAAAAAAATAACCAACCCCAATTATCTTTTTAATTAGATCAGTGTAGAAAATCACTTTAGGCAATGCCATATAAATCAATGTATCTTCCATGATTTATACAGTTTGGGTATGGATTTGGACAAGACTCGTTTGACAAAACACATATAAAGTATTTACTGTGGTCACGGTATGAATAGACAATAACAAACCGAGCAAAACAAAGGGCTTGTTTCTAAGAATGTTACATTTAAAAGTTTGGACAGTTGCCTGTTGTTCTAATTCACTTTGCCAAGACTAAGAAAAGCTGAATTTAATAACAAAATTCATTGAAAAGTTTCAGCCCCTCAAAACTAGAGTTAAGTTAAAAATCTCACTGTAATTAAAAGTTTCTTTAGATGTTGTTTTGTTGTTAATTTAATGACAGTAATAATTCCATTTCAGGGCATTTGGATCTTATATAAGAGATAATATTTGACTAAAAGGACAGGCAACATCTTTATTAAAAGTAAATACTATCCAAAACAAAACAGAAAGCCAAGGATTTCTCAAAGTTTGGGGAAACCTATTTAGAGTTAACACGTCATTCAACTGGGATCATTACTTGAAAGTCTCCAACCAATAACACAGCGGAACATGTAAGGGCCTATTTAGCCAGAGCGACTCCATCTTGGTTAAAAGCCATTTTGTTGTTTGTGCAGTAAAACTTAAACTGACCCTACCTCCCTCCCCCCAGAGAAACTTACTTAGAAGCAAGTCTGGGAAACTAGTAAAATATGGTCAGCTAGTTCCTAATAACAGAGCCCAGAATACAAGGCCAGGTCAGCCAGTTCTTGATAACAGAGCCCAGAATACAAGGATGAGTCAGGCCAGGCGGAGACATCCAATCAGTAAGAAACACACATACTTTTTCCCTAACCACCAAAGAATGTAAACCCTGCCATTTGGGCGCTAACCTTGAGCACCAATTCTGACCAAAGTAATAGGTTAGGTCAAACAGCTACTATAGGGTAAATTGTAATTTAATTGACCACCTGTATGTGACCTAACATGACTACAATCTCATTGGCCACCTATGTGTGGCCAGACTTTTGCTCTATAAAAGGCAGTCTGTAAGATGGGGAGGGGTCGCCCTCTTTGGAGGCAGTCCTGACAGGTCAGTCAGTCAATTCTTGAGCCTGTAAGATAGGGGTGATTTCTCTCTTCAGAGATGGCCCTGACCGGTCAGTCTGACTTCTAATGCTTAGCATAAAATAGAGCTTTGCACAACTTTAACCTTGTTTCAGTCTTGTTCCCCTGATCAATCAGTCTGACTTCTAATACTTATCATAAAATAAAGCTTTAAATAACTTTCACTCTGTCTCAGTCTCATTTCGTTAAATAATGGACCTAGCAGAACACACACTTGTAAATCAATGGTTTTAAACAAATTGTATCTGGGGAGTTTGGGAAGAACATGGTATTGGAGAGGAAATAAGATGATAAGGGAAAGCAAAGATTCAGGAGAATCCTGGTTTCTGAAAGTTGAAGCCTTGATGAAAGATTGTTAAAGCCACCTCTGATTTACCTTCAATACCTCTGCCCCTTTGTGCATCTGAGCAGTTTTCTGGTCCAATTCATAGCCCACTACCTAAGACACCTCATGAGATGTTCTAAACAAGATTAGGATTGAAGGTGACCTGTCACTTTTCTGGGAAAAGATTATTAAACGGAAACTCTGGATATGATGCTTTTTCTTCTGGCTGGAAAAATGGAAAGAAAATGAGAGTGATGGAAAGTTAACGAATAAAATATTTTTTAATGGCAAAAGATATGTAACATTGATATATAACCACAGCTGTATCATAATCCCAGATGAAGATAAGTTTTTTTCCAGTCACTGCTCAGTTTCCCCACAGGGACTGAAATTACCAATTTCAGGGGAGGATTCTGACAGATGGAAAACCTTGCTCTTTCCCATTCTCTCATCATTGTCTTGCCTTTTTTGTGTCCCTGAAGATGCAGCCATGTGTCTGACAGGTTCTCAAGAGAAACGATATGTAAAAAACTACCTTTGTTATTCCTGACTGTTTACTATTTACTATTTCATGACTAGTAACCTGAAGGTTATTTTTTCAAGTATCCTAAGGTTTCTAGCAAGGCTAAACTATCTAGGTGCACTTGAGACCCATTCCAGCTATTGAGCACTGGTTGGGCACCATGCCAAGTAGCAATAACATGTTATTTAATCCAACCCTCAAAACAGTTGGTTTCTATTTTATCCCCATTGCATGGATTAGAAAATTGAGGTTTAGGGGTGCCTGGGTGGCTCAGTGGGTTAAAGCCTCTGCCTTCGGCTCAGGTCATGATCTCAGGGTCCTGGGATCGAGCACCGCATCGGGCTCTCCGCTCAGCAGGGAGCCTGCTTCCCTCTCTCTCTCTCTCTGCCTGCCTCTCTGCCTACTTGTGATCTCTCTCTGTCAAATAAATAAATAAAATCTTAAAAAAAAAAAGAAAAAGAAAACTGAGGTTTAAAGGGATGGGTAATTTAACTGCTTGAGGTCGTATAGTTAGGGAGCTATGGTATCATAATCCAAATTCAGGTTTATTTCCTGCTATTATTATCTGCTGACCACCCTGTCAGACCATGTTTTATGTCTGGGCAAGAAATGTTTCCAATTCATATTTCTTTCTTTCTTTTTCTACTTCTTTCAATACTTTCTTTGATGTGAGTTTCTTTGTTCTACTTGCTTTCTGTAGAAATAACCATGGTGCCTACTCAGGTGAAGGTAAACTTACTGTCAAAATATTTTATCTTCATTATATAGAATAGTGTTGTTTCTTTAAAGAAAAAAAAACATTGTTAGATAATATTGCATAAATACGTAAAATTGGTAAATAAATAATACAATAATTAATTGTCTAAACTTATTATTATCCTAGAACAATAGGACAGTGGCATAGGGTGGATGTGTACAAACAGTTTTGAAGTCACTTTTAAATGTTTGGATTTCAGCTTTTCCCAAATAGAGTTGAGTAGGAAAAAGCAAAAGATACTTGGAGTCACTGAAAAACAATCTGAGGGGAATGAAGTGGTGGGGGGGTGGGAGGTTGGGGTACCAGGTGGTGGGTATTATAGAGGGCACGGATTGCATGGAGCACTGGGTGTGGTGCAAAAATAATGAATACTGTTATGCTGAAAATAAATAAATTTAATTATAAAAAAAAAGTTACTTGGAGTCAAGATGCAAATAATCCATAGCAGAACCACATCTCAATTCTTTTGATTCAGATTTTAATGATTTTTTGCAACTAATTTAATTTAACTACACATTTAAAAATATTTTCTTCTTCTGAGCTCATCCTACAAAAGGGTAAAATATGAAAATATCTTCATAATGAGGTAAATAGTTGTAACCTAAAAGTTCTATTTAGCCTCGTCATTTAAATCATTTGTATTACATCACCCAGCAAACTTGTTTCATAAAGTGAAGGGATGCGAAAATACTTTCATGTAAATGTAGACACTTTAATGGAAATTTTGTGAATGATGCTTAAAAAATACACACTATTTGAATAATTAACATGTTAGAATTTAACAATAAATCTTTACTCCTTTTCTAAATTCTTAACATGAATTAGAATGATCGTCTTTCTGCTATTTTAGGGAAAAAAATGCTTTAGTTGTTGTTTTGGGTAGTGCTTTAGTCCTAAAATAACAATTTACATTTCTAGCTCTAACATTTAAAAAATGATGCGTAAAATGGCAGATATTAAGAAAAAAATCAGTTCTGATAGTCTTTCTTTAATTAAATCCATTAAATAAATCTATTTATCAGAGTGTTTAATCAACTGATTTCTCAAGACTTGAAAACTGCATCTTTGGGAGATATCCAGTTAGAACAAAAGAGAAAATCCTGCATGCTCTTTTGGTTGGACCTATATCAATACTTTAAAAGCTTTTGCTGCTTTGAAACACAGGATTGGTTTCCTGACAATGATTTATGTACTAATATCCCCAGAATATTGCCTCTTTTTCATAATCATAAAACTGTTCAAGTTTGGATATTAGAGGTAAACATGACAATATAAAACATGCTGACCCTAAAAGAAGTGTTTTTATCACATTCAGCCACACCAGAGATAATAGCAAGTGTAGAAGTAAGAAAAGGAAGGAAAGAGAAAATCTGTCAGCCCATTAACTGCTTTTTTGGGGATGGGACCATGAAAACATTTTATATGTGTTTTTCTGGACTAAGAGGATTAAATGCATGGACGCTTTAAGGATATTAATAATTGGATGCCTCACATAAGCCAAGTAATGTGGTATCCTTCTTAACACTATTTTGTCAGTTTTCATCTGAGAGGTTGAGACCAAGGCAGGGTAAGAGGACCCATGGAGATAGAGTCAGGAGTTTCTTATAACTAAGAAATTAGTACTGTCTGAGAAATTGCATGTGTCCCCCCCCCCCCCCCCCAGAAAGACCTTGACTATAATGGAACCCACCTTTCTTGAAAGACCATTTAGTGGCCATCTGTTGTTATTGAAGAATGGACCATGGGGTTCTCATTAACCTCCACCCTGACCCTACATGATTTATCAGTATCTTTCTTCCAGCTACAGCCAATATTCTGCTCCAGGTGAGATTTGGTAAGCACACTGTTATCCATCCTACTACACTCCAGGGGCTGTGTCCACTTCCTTCTGGCCCTGGTATAATTTGACTGATGAGGTGACACTCTTATTATCACTGAATTTTCTCACTTTTACCTCCACTTGACTCCAGCATTAAGTGTGGAAAGGTCCATCTGATGATCCAAATTCAAAAACATTTGAGAGTCACAGCCTTAGGGAATGATACTGTGAAGGACAACTTGTCATTAATAAATAGTCTTTTTCAAGGCATAGGGAATCACTACTTCATATTTTCTTTAAAGTATGTAGTTCTAAAACAGTTTCTGGCTCAATTACCCTAGTATCAGTGATTTAAATATTGTTAACATTAGATAAAAACTTTATTTGATCATTTATAGTGATTTCATTAAAATCCCCAATCATATAAAACAGAAAGAAAAATAGATTTAAAAATATTTTTTATTTCACAATTGGAAAATCCATGAAGACTTTCTTTCATAGGGACTTCTGATTTAGTCTAACCTAAAGAGAATGTACTTTCCTTCAAAAACTCTTACAAAAAAAACAGAACAAACCAAACTTATTTCTATTTTATATTACTTTTCTTGTTTTGTTTTGTTTTGTTTTGTTTTCCCAAAATTCTATTTAAACTTGTTAGTTAACATTTAGTGAAATACTGGTTTCAAGAGTAGAATTCAGTGATTTGTCACTTACATACAAGAACCAGTGCTCATCATAACAAATGCCCTTCTTAATACCCATCAATATTTAGCCCACCCCCCGCCCACCTCCCTCCATTAACCCTCTGTTTGTTCTCTATCTTTAGGAGTCTCTTATGATTTGTTTCCCTTTCTCTCTCTCTATTTTTTCCCCTTTCCATATGTTCATCCGTTTTGTTTTTTAAATTCCACATGAATGAAATCATGTATTTTTCTTTCTCTGACTATTTTTCTTAGCATAATACACTTTTAGCTCTATCCATCTCATTAGGAATGGCAAAATTTCATTCTTTTTGATGGAGAATAGTATCCTCCCCACCCCCCCCACCCCCCGCCAACTGCATCTTCTCTCCATTCATCAGTTGATGGACATTCAGGCTCTTTCCATAGTTTGGCTATTGTTGATAGTGCTGCTATAAACATTGGGGTACATGTGCCCCTTTGAATTTATATTTTTATATCCTTTCAGTAAATACTTCATAGTGCAAATGCTAGGTCACTGGGTAGTTATATTTTTAACTTTTTGAGGCACCTCCATACTGTTCTCCAAAGTGGCTGCACCAGTTTACATCCCCCTAAGAGTACAAGAGGGTTCTCCTTTCTCCACATGCTGGCCAACATCTGTTGTTTTCTGTGTTGTTAATTTTAGTTATTCTGACAGATATGAGGTGGTATTTCATTGTGGTTTTGATTTGTATTTTCCTGATGATGAGTGATATTGGGCATCTTTTTATGTGTCTCTTAGCCATTTGGATGTATTCTTTGGAAGAGTGTCTATTCATGTCTTCTGCCTATGTCTTAACTGGATTATTTGTTTTTGGGGTGTTGAGTTTGATAAGTTCTTTATAGATTTGGGGTATTAATCCTTTATCAGATATGTCATTTGCAAATATCTTTTACCATTCTGTAGACTGCTTTTTAGTTTTGTTGACTGTTTCCATTGCTGTGCAAAAGCTTTTTATTTTGATGAAGTCCCAATAGTTCACTTTTGCTTTTGTTTCCCTTGCTTCTGGTGATGTGTCTAGTAAGAAGTTGCTGTGGCTAAGGTTAGAGAGGTTGCTGTCTGCATTCTCCTCTAGGATTTTGATGGTTTCCTGTCTCTCATTTAAGTCTTTAATCTATTTTGAATTTATTTTTGTGTCTGGTGTAAGGAAGTGGTTCAATTTCATTCTTCTGCATGATGCCATCTAGTTTTCCCAACACAATTTGTTGAAGAGACTGAAGTTTTTCTATGGATCTCTTTCCTACTTTTTCAAAGAGTAATTGACCATATAGTTGTGGATCCTTATCTGGGCTCTCTATTCTGTCCCATTGATCTATGTGTCTGTTTTTGTGCCATACCGTGCCATACTGTCTTGATGACTACAGCTTTATAAATATAGCTGGAAGTTTGCAATTGTCATGCCTCCAGCTTTGTTTTTCTTTTTCAGGGTTGCTTTGGCTATTCAGGGTCTTTCGTGGTTCCATACAAATTTTAAGATTGTTTATTCTAGCTCTGTGAAAAACACCAGTGGGGGCACCTGAGTGGCTCGGTCAGTCAAGCATCCAAATCCTGATTTTGACTCAGGTTATGATCTCAGGGTAGGAAATCAAGCCCTGCCTTGGGCTCCATGCTGGGCTTGGAGCCTGCTTCAGATTCTCTCTCCCTCTGCCCCTCCCCTCCACCACTACTCAGGATGGCTTTCTCTTTAAAAAAAAAAAAATGCTGGTGGTATTTTGATAGGGATTGCATTCAATGTGTAGATTTCTTTGGGTAGTGTAGACATTTTAACAATGTTTAAACATGTAAACAAACAAACAAACAATGAACATGGAATTTTTCCCCCCATTTCTCTGAGTCCTCTTCAATTTCTTTCCTAATTTTCTGTGTGTAGATTATTTGCCTCTTTGGCTAGTTTCATTCCTAGGTATGGAATTCCTATGGTATGGGTTTTGATCAATTATAAATGGGATTGAGCCCTTGATTTTGCTTTTTGGCAGCTTCATTATTGGTATATAGGAATACAGATTTCTGTACATTGATTTTATACCCTGCAACTTCGCTGAATTCGTGTATTACTGTTAGCAATTTTTTGGTGGAGTCTTTATTGGGTTTTCTACATAGAGTATTATGTTGTCTGCAAATAGTGAAGGTTTGACTTCTTCCTTGTCAATTCAGGTGCCTTTTATTTCTTTTTGTTATCTGATT
Source organism: Mustela nigripes (assembly GCF_022355385.1). Taxonomy (NCBI): domain Eukaryota; kingdom Metazoa; phylum Chordata; class Mammalia; order Carnivora; family Mustelidae; genus Mustela; species Mustela nigripes. The sequence goes on along the minus strand of NC_081564.1, from coordinate 50,856,597 downwards.
GCTGAAGCTAACATTTCCAGTACTATGTTAAATAGTAATGGTGAGAGTGGAATGCCTGTCTTGTTCCTGACTGTAGAGGAAAAGCTCTCAGTTTTTCCCCCCTGAGAATGATGTTAGTTGTGGAAATTTTATATATGACATTTTTGATGTTGAGTTATGTTCCATGTATAACTGTTTTTTAAAAAATATTTATTTCCCACCTTATTAATAATTACTTAATTAATATATAATGTATTACTTGTTTCAGGGGTACAGGTCTGTGATTCATCAGACTTACACAATTCACTGCACTCACCATAGCACATACCCTCTCCAGTGTCCATAACCCAGCCACTCTATCCCTCCCCCTTCCGCCCCCTGACCCAGAAACCCTCAGTTTTTTTCTCGAGGTTGAGTCTCTTATGGTTTGTCACCCTCCCCGGTCCCATCTTGTTTCATTTTTCCCTCAGCTTCCCCACGTGACCTCCCACCTTGCTTCTCAAATTCCTCATATCAGAGAGATTATATGAGAATTGTCTTTCTCTTACTGACTTTGTTTTTATCAAGAATGGATGCTGTATTTTGTCAAATGTTTATTCTGCATCCATTGAAAGAATGATATGGTTCTTATCCTTTCTTTTACTAATGTGGTATATCACATTGATTTGTGAGTACTGGAGCGTTCCAGCAGCTCAGGAATAAACAGGATCCTTTCATTACCCCCATCCAGAAACAAAGGAACTTGATCCCAGATTTCTCTATGTGGTTACCTTCCAGAGTCAGTAACTCGATCCATTCTGTCTTAAACATCTCTCTCTCTCTCTCTCTTTTTTTTTTTTTTTAAAGATTTTATTTATTTGTCAGAGAGAGCGAGTGAGAGCAAGCACAGGCAGACAGAGTTGGAAGGCAGAGTCAGATGGAGAAGCAGGCTCCCTGCAGAGCAAGGAGCCCGATATGGGACTCGATCCCAGGACGCTGGGATCATGACCTGAGCCGAAGGCAGCTGCTTAACCAACTGAGCCACCCAGGCGTCCCAAACATCTCTCTTTTTGGTCCCCTCCTTTCCATCCTCACTGTCCCTGTCCTAATTCTCTTTCCTCATTCTTCTCCGTTGGACAATTGTATTACTCTCCTTCATTATCCTTCTTTCTCTATGCTTATCTTCCTCTAGTCCATTCTCTATATCGCCTCCAGGATGTTCTCTCCAACACAGATATCTTACTGGTCAACAACAAATGTAAGTACAATTATTAAAAACTTAATTAGAGAATAATCTAATCTTCTGCTTAATATAACAGATTTTTCTTAGTGTGAACCATGCATAAATGTTGTATCTTACCTGATTCACCATTCCGTTTTCCCTTTCTGAATTGCTTAGCGTTCCTAGACCATGTCAGACTTAGGCTTTCATGCCCGATACTCCTTTCATCTATCACGTCTGCTGCTGATTGTCACCCAAGTGCCTCTTCATCCTGTCAGTCTTAGCTCAAGGCTCCTCTGCTTTATAAATACATCTTGGATTCTCTCAGATAATTATCAGCCATCTGCCTTAAGTTTTTCTTGTATCTGGCATATAACTTTAATATAGCAACAATACATTGCATTGCAATTTTTGGTTGGTGTCCCTAGCCATTTTATCTCCATTCTATACAGTCTTAGGAAATAGAGTCCAGTTCCATTTCCCATGTTTATGTTATCATATTTTCTAGAATAACCAGATTTGTCAAATTATCTCTTTTATGGTTGCAAGAATAGAAAAAGACATAATAGGCTCTCCAAAATGTGATTATTATTAAAAAAAACCCTCATTCATAACCAAATTATTATCTCTAGCCATTAAAATGATTTGGTCTTTATAGGGGACAAACTGCAATAAGATACTGACATCACCACAATTTTTGCCAATGATGATAAGCAGTTATAAGGAAATCATTTTCCATTGGTTACCAGATGTGTATCAACCAGAAAATCTTATCTATTAAAATGTAGGAATCCTAAATTCAGATATTTATATTTGTTCTGTGATACCCAAATTGTGATAGAAACGTGCATTTTAGTTTCCCAAGGTGTTAAGTGAGTGATAAGATACTTTCCCCGCAAGGAATAGGACAAGATAGATATCAATTTCAGAAATATAGACTTTGATTATAGCAGGTGGATAGTGAATTCACTGATTAGATAACACAGAATTAGGTGGTTGCTAAGGATGCAGAAGTGAGCATTACCTTATGCATCCCTATATTATTGTTGTCAATAAATATGAAAATTGAATTTCTTTTATTTGAAATAGCAAATTTCACAAATGTTGTAATATAAAGTGAAGTGACAATGTCAACTTACTCTGACTTGAAAATTCCTCACTGACAAGTTTCTTCTTTTTTTAATTATGTTCAAGTCATCCTTCTGATAGGCTAAATCTATGCATGTATAGGGAAAATATCATTAAAATAATTTTTTCTTGGGTCTTTCCTAATCCAGAGAATATTTTAAAAAATTTCTTACATGTCATTCAAAGCAAAAAATAAAGCTAAAGTTAGCTTTAAAAAGCCTGAAGACATCATATATATTTAATAAATCCATATGCATAAATCATACCTTTAAGTATATAGAAATAAAATGTAATTAGAGCCAAGATTAAAATAGGAGGATGGGTGCTTGATAAGTAATATAAGACTAAATTGGATACTAACCTTTTACAAAAACTCTTAGAGTTCAAGCACAAACGCTGGTTTAGGTGTCGTCAGGAGTGAAAACAATTCTCCTAAACCAGCTGTATCTGGTTTATATGCTTAGAAATCCCTGTTCCTTGTCCAGGTATGGCTGTCTTCAGCCATGCCCACTCTCAAGCTTCTCCCCAGTGTTTTGAGTTGACAAATTAAAACAAAATAGGTATTTCCTCTCCAATAGTCATTTGGAGCGATGTGAAGTATGTTGGAGGGAGAATGCCTAGAAGAGAGGTGTGTTTCCTAGGAAGTGGGATGAGATCTGTGGACAGCTTACTGTATTCTTAGAGTAGAGAGAAGACTGTTTCCATCCCTTGCTTCTTCTCCTAGCTTGGAGGAAGAAGAGGGAGAAGGAGGAGAAGACAAAGGAGAGGTGTCAGTTAGCCCTCCACCCTTTTCTGCCTTCTGTAGGCCCAAGATGAGGGAGGGGGTAATTTTGAAGTCTAGTGATGTTTGGAGTTTGATTATTACTCTGCCTGAACATAACAGTTACTGAAATGGATCTCTTGGATCCATTGGAGCAATTCATGTGACAGGAGGCTTTTATAAAGCAGACAATGACTGGAAAAGTTATAGGCTTTGCCTGAGGCTTCATCCAGAAAAAAGAAAATTAAACATCACTGACAGGGTTTGCAGGAAGAGTGGAAAAAATAATAAATTTGCTTCCTTTTTGCATCCTTGAGTCCGACTTCTGTGCTGTTCCAGGTGACAACTACAGCTCATGGCAGCTTTGGATATAGCTACAACAAGAAGGGAATTTTGTTTGTACTCTAGTTTACACAAATTCACTGCATGTGGAGCCAACCAATATATATGAAAATAATTTTAATCATTGGTTTTAGATACGGATGAACAATTTGCTATTGTGCATAGGATATACTAATATGGTCCTTCTATGCTTCTAAACCTTTAGTGAGATAAATTTTAAGATAGATACATTTTTGAAATCTGTGTTTCAGTTTATATTTACAATGCATTGTAACATGAAACATTCTGTCTCTAAGATGTTTATGTTTGTGGAATATAGAAGATTTGGGGGTAATTTCCATTAAAATTTTATTATATTCATCTATAATTTACAGGGCTGTTATGAGGCTCAAATAAGATGATAATGAACATTATAAGCCTTTGACAACTTTAAAAATGTTAGATATTATAAATACTATTATTACATTAGTGCTAACAATTACTTTATAGTTACGACACAAAATACTCATCTTTAATTTTAGTGTCTTTTTAGCATTAGGGATATTAAGATGTTAAGTTATAAAATCATCAACTTATTAGACTGTGTTATTTCTGTTTTGAATTTAAAAGCCATTTGATAATGGCTTTTATATTTAAATAAGTGTAGAAGTAGAAATCTAACTATAACACAAAAGGCCAATATTTCACCATACTGCCTGACATTTTTTATTTAAAAATTTATAATAATTTAAAATGGGCTATTGAAAAAATGGTCATAAATGTTTTAGTATATGACAAAATAATGGCACACATAGAAAGATACAGAAGGGACATTATATAAATAATAGTTTAAAAAAGTCAATCTCTATGATCACCTCTTCCCTTGTCCACAATTAGCCAGTTTTGTATGATAGAGCATGTACTCATAAATAACTTATTTTATACAGTAGAATTATTCTTAACCCACCATTCTGTGATCTGCCCTTCATTTGATATTTACTGGTCATTTATTACAACCAGCTTTTTATGTCATTTCATGTCAATTTATTGCATTTTTCTTAATCCCCAGATAATACTCTATTGTACAGCTTTATAGTAATTATTTGATCTGCCTCCTACTTCTAGATATTAACATTGTTGAATTTTTGGATATTTTTATCTTTAAGAAAGCTGTTACATATTTCCTAAAAACGGGTTTGTTATTGTATTGATCTGCAATATGAATTTTTCTATCTATACTTCCAAACTCCTTTTCCAAAATAGACATATTCCATCCACAAAAGATGAAAATATCTATTCTGTCATAGATTCACTAACATAAGAAATTATAAAATATATTTTCTTGTATCATTTTGACAGTCTGGAAATGGGGCATTGTTGCTGTTATATAGTATATGGTTTTTCATGTGTGTGAATGATCTGAATACTTCTAAGTTTATTTTCATCTTGTCTTCACTTTGTGTGAAATTCTTATTCATATACTTTGCTTTTTCTTTAAATGAGTTTTTAAAATATTATTGATTAGTTAGAGCAGTTTAATATTAGATTAGTCCTGTGACTCTATCTAGCTTTCCTTTTGTATAGGCAAGAGTTCTCAACATGGTAAAGCTACACAATAATTCCTATATTAGAATAATTTTGTACTGAAATAGCTTTGTATTCAAAATACCTTCCTTTTATTACATGAAATGATTATAAAAAATTAATCTGGAGAAATGAGCATGTGGAGAACAAAGAGAATGCTACTAGCTAACTAAAACAGAATGCTAAAAAATATAATCAACAGATCAAGAAATTAGGATACAAAATCCAGGAATATACTATGTTTAACTCATAATTTATGATAAATGTGGCATTTGAAGTCAATAGGGATATTATGGACAATTTAATAACAGATTAAAAACTACATCCAAAATATGTTACTACTTGCATCAGAATTAATTCTGTATCAACTTACATGTATAAATAAATAATAGAAATGTTAGAAGAAAAAATAAATACAATTTCCCATTTTTTGAGTGTTGTTAATCATTCTAAAGACAAGATAAAATAAAAAATCCCTAATGGAAAAATATATGACAATAAAAGACATGCGATTAACAAAACACACCAGATAATGAGAGACAGACAACATACTCCAGTATTTATAACATGAAATAATATTTAAGAAACTTATAGAAATGGATTTGCTAAAGTAGCAAATGAAGTCATCACTTTAATAGAGTCATTTTTCTTCAGTCATTTTTTATAATATGTTTTGATGCAGTCATTTTTGTTTCCTTTTGAACCTGACATTTTGATTAGTCTGGGAAGAAACCAGGTTCTGTAAGCAGAACATCACCAGGAAATAGAGAACAATGAATCGTATGTACTTTGTCTTTTGGAAATTGACCTGAAGGGTTCTGTAAGCATGAGCTGCAGAGAAATAGCCCTTTCTGCATCATCTCACGGAATTTCTGCCCAAACTCCAAGCAGATGAAGGAGGCTCTTCTTTCTGATCCTTTCAATAGATTGCTGCCAACCAGTCCCATCCCCCATGTTAGAAGAGAAACTATAGAGCTGAAATGGTAGGCCACCGGGGCAGACTACCACCTTACAACTAAAAAGTACAATGGGGCCCCATTGATAAAAAGAGTTGTATTGATGCAATTGGATATGATAATAATTTAAAAAAATAAACAATAATAAAGAAAGAGACGTGTCCACGAATGTTTTATGAAAAGACAAAGCAGGTAGGCACACCAGCTGTACAAGAGACAGAAGTTAGAAACATAGGCAGGCCCACAGCTTGCACCCAAAGACCTCTAGCTGCTGCTGCCACCCTTTTTTCTGATGCCGTCATTTGGATGTTATGGATGTTTGATAGGGTTATTTTTTTTTTTAAATTTTTTTTTACTGTGTTATGTTAGCCACGATAAAATACATCATTAGTTTTTGACACAGAGTTCCAAGATTCATTGTTTCTGTACAACACCCAGTGCTCCATGCAATATGTGCCATCCTTAATACCCACCACCGGGGTCACCCATCTCCCATCCCCTCCACTCCAAAGCCCTCAGTTCTTTAGAGTCCACAATCTCTCATGGTTCGTTTCCCCCTCTGGTTTCCCCCAATTCACTATTCCTTTCTTTCTCCTAATATCCTCTAAGTTATTCCTTATGTTCCACAAGTAAGGGAAACCATATAATTGACTTTCTCTGCTTGACTATTTCACTCAGCATAATCTCCTCCAGTCCCATCCATACAAAAGTTGGGTATTCATCCATATATTCCATTATATATATGAACCGCATCTTCTTTATCTACCCATCTGTCAAAGGGCATCTCAGCTCTTTCCACACTTTGGTGATTGTAGACATTGCTGCTATGAATGTTGGGGTACATATGGACCTTCTTTTCACTACATCTATATCTTCGGGGTGAATATCCAGTAGTGCAATTGCAGGGTCACAGGGTAGCTCTATTTTTAATTTTTTGAGGAATCTCCACACTGTTTTCAAAGTGGCTACACCAACTTGCATTACCACCAACAGTGTAAGAGGGTTCCTCCTTCTCCACATCCTCTCCAACATTTGTTATTTCCTGCCTTGTTAACCTTTGCAATTCTAACTGGTGCAAGATGTTATCTCAATGTGTTTTTTTAAATTTTTATTTTTTTATAAACATATAATATATTTTTATATGTTTATATTATAAACATATAATATATTTTTATCATATAATATATTTTTACAGGTCTGTGAATCGCCAGGTTTACACACTTCACAGCACTCCCCATAGCACATACCCTCCCCAATGTCCATAACCCCACCCCCCTTCTCATAAATAATTAATTTTTTTTCTGAAACAGAAATGTCTTTGTTGGCTTGTTCTTCTCACATTAAACCTAACACACCTTTATTGTAAGCTATTAAACAAAAATTATGATGAAGGAAGGTATAATTATCCATAATCCAAGAATAATCATTTTTTAAAAGATTTTATTTATTTATTTGACAGAGAGAGAGAGAGAGAGAGAGATCACAGGTAGGCAGAGAGGCAGGCAGAGGGTGGGGGGGAAAGCAGGCTCCCTGCTGAGAGGAGAACCCTCTATGGGGCTGGATCCCAGGACCCCGAGTTCATGCATGACCTGGATGGAAGGCAGAGGCTTAGCCCACTGAGCCACCCAGGTGCCCCTCACTTTCAATATATATGCTGAATATCTTTTTAAGTTCTGTTGTTCTCTCTCTCTTTCTTTCCCAGCCCCATCCCTTCATCTTTACTTCCTCTTTACCTTCTTAAAAAAAAAAATCCTAGAATAAGTGTTTTTTGGACTTTCTTTTTTTCACTTAATATAGTTTGGGCACATCCAAAAGCCAACTGTGTAATTATTTTTGATTTCTACAAAGTATTTTGTTATGGTAGGGATCTTGACTATATATATAAATACTATTGATGACCATTTAGGCTAATGCTATTTTGCGTTGCTCTAAATCACTCACATGTACAAATCCTTCTACACTTACCTTACAATATGTCTCGTTATTTAGGTTAAGTTTTCAGAAGTGACATTTATAGATCAAAGAATCCATACATTATATATATACACTATACATTGTGATGCCTATTGTCAAATTGCCCTCTAAAATGTTGTACCTGGCTCTGGTGCTGTCATTTTTACTGCCACTTTTTAATATGTCTTTTATTTTTTATTGTCAATTTTTTATTTGTCAATCTAACTTTTGGAAAAAAAACTCATTTAATTTGCACTTATTGGATTGTTAGTGAGGCTGAATATTTCTCATACATTAATGACTATATTTTTAAAATGATTTCATAATTATTTCCTACACATTTTCATTGTCTATTCTCTCCCTTTTCTCTCCTTTCAATTTTATCTATTCCTATTTGACTTAAAAAATCTATTGTAATAGTCTTTTGTCCTATATATACAATAGTTTCCTCTACCTGAAGTGTATTTTTCAATTGTTTACTTGTGCTGTTATGTAATCTAAAATATTTTCTTTAATGATATCTGTATTGGTCTCATGTTTTAGAAAATTCATTTTTCATCATGATTTTAAAGAATACTAATCCAAACATTCTTTTACTGTCTTGAAAAACCATCGTACATGTCGTTTCAGTCAGATGTCTGGACTGAATTCCTTCTCATGGGAACATTTCTCCTTACTGGTATCTTATTCCTTCCAAATCTGCCTTACCTTTTCTTCTTAAAATGGATCAAGTAGATCATATAACAAATATGATGGCAAAATAACTAGTGGATTTCCAATGCATTTAGAGATCCTGAATAAGATATCGGGAGGCATTAGTTATATAGCTTTCCTCCTCCCTCCCTCTCTCATTTCCTTCCTTCCGTCTTTCCTCCTGCCCTGGCTTCCTGCCCGCACTTCCTTCCTTCTTCCTTCCTTCATATATGTTCACTGCCAACTTAATGCCATAGGCACAATTCAAGATTTCAGAGTTATAACAAGGACACAAGGACTGGTAAATTGAGTAAGAGACTAGGCTATAAGTTCCGAAAAGATAGTGTAAGGCAATAATTGAAAGCTCACGGAAAGAAAGGCATATGTAGTATGAACACAGTTTCAGGCTATGACTCAGCTAGGCTAAATGGTAGCCTTTTTTTTTTTTCAATAGAAATGCTCCCATTCAGTTTAATGGGAGAAAACATAATCACTCTTAGTCAATTCATATAAACTTATTCAATTTGAAATTTAAAAAAATGAATTCAGGATTCTTTCTCAATCCTGCATCTTCTCAGGGACATTTAGCCTTCATGTACCCAAAATATCATCATATCTGGAGGAATGGGAAGCTCCCAGACACTGCTGTTGACATCCTTCTTACTCGCTTGTGCTGAGAGACCTCCCGTTTGATTCATTCTCCCCTCTCACCAGGGCATGTCTTTGTAACCACAGCAAATCTTTTTCAGACCACCAGCTCAGGATGCCCCATCCTTGACACTCTCAGCCAAGGAGCCTGGAAGGGGTTGGGGGATTGCTTGTTCCTTGTGTCCAGCAGAGCATGTGATCACTCTTGTGACACTGCCTCATGTTGCTTCCTTACACGCAAGAAACATGTCCCCTCCTGAAGCATCCGTGAGATCAGTCTACCGTTCAGGTATATATACTCTGGAGCTCACGTAGGTAGGACAGGATACAATGCCCTTTCAAGGACTCTCACTCTCCGACCCTTTTCACTTCTTCCCAACTTGCAGAAATCTTTACCAGTTTCAGGTGCTTGGAGATAGCACTTACTGATCAATTATTTACTCACTCAGTGCCTATATTGATACCAAGAACTTGGCTCTTGATGCTGTAAAGATCTAGCCTCTTGTGACTTAAAAAGCTAAAGAATCTGCCAAAGGGTTGATTTTTAAGTTTTATACAAAAGCTAAACATTGATTTTTTTCTATCTTCATTTCTGCAGTTAAGAGAGTTACCTAAGAGAAGCCAGTGTGCCCCAGCCTGATCTTTCCCTGGTTCTTTTATCTCTTTCCCTCTTTTCCTCTTTTTACCAAACACACACACACACACACACACACACACACACACACACCTATACTTTCTATGTGAACAAAACTAAATCATATGTGGAATCCTTACTCAAAGATCTTCGGCTTGATCACAGAAGTAACTTAGGCAACACTTAAATGTTATTAACATCTTTCACTATAAAGAGGTGCTAAGAGTCAACCTCTAAGCTTTAATAGGCTTTATACTCATTTTCAAGATTGGCAAATCTTGGGGAGATATTTAGAGTGAATGCCGTATAGGTTTTGTTTACTATTTCTCACATATTTAAGATTTTAATTTTGTAAAACATGTCCTGCAGATTTTGCTTGCTTAGCCACTAAGTGGGAAAGAAAGGTGAACCAATAAGTGAGACGTAGTCTTCCAGTCTCTAGACATGAAAAAAACAGAGGAAAGAAGGACCAAGTCTTTTCAGGAAGAACATTTTCTTTATCTCCTTATATATTTTTTTTGTTCCTTTCCATCGTCCTGCAGTCATATTTTCTGGAATTAAGCACCAGCAAATTAAATATGCTCCCCCAGCTTGTAACCCTGCCCTCTGAAGGTGATCTTAGTAATGCCCTTTTTCCCCCTGTGTATACAAAAATACTAACACTGATAGATGAAGAGTGTATAAAAAAGTGTATAATGAATTGACTTGTTGTCAACTTGTCCAGTTTCTACAGGGATGTACCTTTCTTTGTTGCATTTAATGACTGATTTTCTAGGTTAATTTATTATAAGTGATAAAATGCCAAAGAGATCACATTTGGATTTAAGTGTTAGAATTAAGTTGAGGGTGCCTGAGTGGCTCCGTCAGTTAAGAGTCTGCCTTTGGCTCAGGTCATGATCTTGGGGTCCTGAGATCAAGTCCCATGTAGGAATCTCTACCCAGTGGGGAGTCTGCTTCTCCCTCTCTCTCTTCCTCCGTGCTCTCTCTCTCTCTCAAATAAAGAAATAAGGTCTTTAAAAAAATAAAGAATTATATTGAGTCCACTGCCTTCCTTTCTTCTTTTATTCCAAATCTTGTTGTGCTGTTTCAGTGCTAACTGCTCCACTTACTTCAGTGTCCTAGAGTTCAAACTAAGTATTCTAATATCAGTACTTTCTTAAAAGTCTTGGCCAATCAGTAAAAGTCTCATTGTAGGAGAAACGCACAAGAAGTTAGGCCTTGGGTTGTTCTTTCCTGTAACTCATGGTAGTGTAATGGCGGTGGAGTAGTCAGTCTCTACAATTTGCTATATCAAAGCTATTAAGGTAATCCACACCTATCATGAAAAAGTCAAGAAGTTTTACTTGTTTGAGGTATATTTTAGGGTCTTAGAAAGAGTAATTGACTAGTGTGTTCATCCGAAACAGAATATCTACAACTTTCTTAAATATTCTCCTTTTAAATCATTGAAATGTTGCCAGAGAATACAGGAACAGCTGTTGAGTAGGGTATTAAATTTAGAGTAACTTCATATAGGAATGTTGATTTAGACAAGACTTTGGCATAATTATCACTGAAATATTCTATAAATAGAATGGTATAGAATAACTTCAAAGGTATAATTTCTGAAAATGCAGTTGCCCCTGGGAAAAGGTGCAAAGCAGAACTACTGTATATGTTACTGCTTCTTCTGAGATACAGTAGTAATTCTACAAACCTATGAGACATGCCTTCTTACCTGTTTAGTTTGTCTTATCTTAGCACCCTATTTTTAACTTCTTTAACCCTACAAATTTCGAGGCAAAGCCTTATAACATATATTTACAGTATACGCATGCAAAAATGCTTTTCAAAGAGTATGCTTTTGAGATTTTTGATGGAAAAGAAGCTGCAGGTGACTTTCTATTAACTTATTCATTAAGTATTCATTTTGCATGTTTACTGAACTCCTAATTCATTCTATGGATTCTGGGTAAGATGAAAGGGTGACATTTTGACATAGGTAGAACATCTTAGTAACAGAGTAGTAAGTGAAAAATTACTAGGTAAGGGGAAAGTTAACATTTAAAAAAATATTTTATTTATTTGACAGACAGAGATCACAAGCAGGCAGAGAAGCAGGTAGAGAGAGAAGAAGGGAAGCAGGCTCCCTGCTGAGCAGAGAGCCTGATGCGGGGCTTGATTCCAGGACCCTGGGACTGTGACCTGAGCTGAAGGCAGAGGCTTTAACCCACTGAGCCACCCAGGCACCCCTGGAAAGTTAGCTTTTGTTATTTTCTCAGCTTTTTAAAAACTTCTCTTTTTTTATGTGAGATATGGAGAGGGAGAACATTTTGGCAGAGCTGTGGAAATCAATATTATTTTATCTCTGGAAAATAATGAGCCCAGTCTTTACAGAACCTGTGTGTTTTCTCTTGAAACCTCTTACTGCCATTTCTATACATTCTAGAAAGTTGTTCAGCCTGAGAAGTAGGGTATTCAGGAAAATGGTTAACTTATATGTATCATCTTTCCAATCAATTCTGTAAAACTCTGTACTACACTTCGCCTATTGCAGGCACATATTTTGAATTCAAAGTAAAGATAATGATATTTGAACCAGAAATATTTCCATAACTGGCAGTGAAAATCTAAATATATCAAGTGAGAAGGCTTACCAGAAGATCCCTCAAAGAGGTGAATATTGAGTTTGTCATTAACAAAGAGAAGAAAAAAAAAGAAGAAGCTGCAGAATTTCCTGTGAACCAGCACAGCAATAGCAATTTCTAGCTCCTTGTGTGCTCATATGGACTGCACACTTAACTCTAGAAGAGCTACTATCCTTATTTTAGTCACATTTATTTTAAGAGCTTATGTTCCTCTCCTTGTCTCTATGAAAGAAGTCTATAGGGAAGGAAGGATGCTCTTCTCATTTTCACAAAATAAATGAACAAATGATTGCTTGTGTGTGATTAGTTTGCTAAAGAGAGAACAAAGGCCGACCTTGATGAGCATTTATGGTGATGGCTTCTTTGAAGCAAAGCTAGCCTGGGTGGGTGTTTCAGATGCACTTTCTAGGAAACCAACTGTGAGATGGAGTTTGTTGAGTAGGGTGGGTATATAAGGACAGCCCTTGGGTTGAACATTTGTGAAAGGAAGGTACCATACCAGGCATGGGAACGAGAAGACACTGAGAAGGCAGCTCCAGTCAGAGCCTTAGCCAGTCCGATGGAGAACTTTCTGGAGTTAGAATGACTTTTCGGGCCACATGGATGAGGACTCCATGCTTGCACTGATGAGTCATTGGTGTAGGACACCCTGGGAAGGGGCAGGATCTCTGATGTTTCTGGAAATTAGTCTACGGCCATACCACCCTGAACGCGCCCGATCTCGTCTGATGTTTCTGGAAATTGAATGCTGGCTACTGTCAGCACTTTGCAACTGGAGCAACTTCATTGAGGTACTCCTTCACCAGTAGGGATCTGGGTGGTGTGTTACAGTGTCCATTGCAGTGGGATGGAACTAGGTTATAAAGACCATGGAAAGACAGAAAGAAAGATTGAGAAAAGATGAAATTTTGAATGGTGAACCTATGTCTTTTTTAAAAAAAAGATTTATTTATTTGAGAAAAAGAGAGAGCATGTGAGTCAGGGGAGGAGTTGAGGAAGAGGGAGCAGGAGAGAGAGAATCTCAAGGAGACTCCCCACTGAGTGCAGAGCCCAATGTCAGGCCTAGATCACACAATGATGAGATCATGACCTGAGTCAAATTAAGAGTCAGATGTTTAACTGACTAGGCCACCCAAGCACCCCAATGTCTTTTTTTTTTTTTTTTAAATAATACCATAAAGTTCATTCCCTTACTAGTATGGAGGTTGCATAGGACTGGGTAGAGAGGTCAAAGCCAAGGGAGTTAGTTTAGAAAACTGTTGGAATGATCCTATCATGAGACAATGAGACCCTGGCAAACTAAAAGCCATGGGATGACCTGAATAGAGCCTGTGTCTGAATGAATTGAGGGGTTGGAGAGGTGTGCTCCAATAATTTTTGATCTTCTATGTGCCAGATGCTCTGTCTATATTTTGCACTTAATATGAGATAGACCTTATTATAAGTTTGTGCTACAACACAGCAAATAGGCACTTTGAGAGGTTAGATGAATTGTGTGAATTTTCTTTTCTGGCAAGGGAGGAAGACTAGATTTATCTGGCTGTAGAAACCATACATTTTTATACCTAATCACATGTTTCTTTTGTCAATTGATAAGCTAGAGCATACATTTCATCTTTGAAGTGCAGTTTGGCTAGAGAATGAGGTGGAAATATGATGATAAAAGAAAGTAAATGGTGAAATATTCTGATTTTCAATGGTGAGGAACCAGGATTTCTAAAATGATACAAAAGTTTATCAGGTAATAGCATAACACCCTCATTATGCACTGGAGCTATGTGTTGAAGAAAATATACTTAAGTCTTCATGAAAACTCTATATGGATGGATATTATTATAATTTTCATTTTTCAGATGAGGAAACTGGGTCTTAGAGAATTCAAATAAACTGCTGGAGGTCAAGTAGCTAGTCAAAATGGAACTTGATCTTTTTACATTAAGATTACCTGACTTTAAAGCTACTAAACATCACACCTTGTTAAAATTTGCCTCTTTATCAATGGGGAGTATTTTATTAAATAAATTTTAATCAATTACTTAAATCAATTACTAATCTATATCCTCACCTTTTGAATATTCATCAATAACTTTGATGATCTTGCTTTTTATTAATTTTATTAATTTGGCTAGTTAGCATTTTATAAAATGAGCACATTTTAAAATTAACATATAATGTATTATTTGCCCTAGGGGTAGGGGTCTGTGAATCATCAGTCTTACACAATTCACAGCACTCACCATAGCACATACTCTCCCTAATGTTCATAACCCAGCCACTTTATACCTCCCTCACCATGCCCCAGCAACCCTCAGTTTGTTTCTTGAGATTAAGAATCTCTTATGGTTTGTCCCCCTCCCGATCCCATCTTGTTTCATTTTTTCCCTTCCTACCCTCCATGATCCGCCGCCCTGCCTCTTAAATTCCTCATATCAGTGAGATCATATGATAATTATCTTTAATTGACTTATTTCGCTTAGCATAATACCCTCTAGTTCTATCCACATCATTGCAAATGGCAAGATTTCATTTTTTATGACTGCATAGTATTCCATTGTATACATTCACCACATCTTCTTTATCCATTCATCCATTGATGGACATCAAGGTTCTTTCCATAGTTTGGCTATTGTAGACATTGTCACTATAAGCATTTGGATATACGTGTGAAATGGGCTCCTTTAAAGTCACCACCAATTCTTTATATAGGGTATAAATATATGCTTAAATTGCTCCTATTCAGTCAGATTAAGACTTGCTCTACTCATTTGCTAGGGCCACCATAAAAATGTACCTACCCCAGACTAGGTGGCTCAAAACAACAGAAATTTATTTTCTCTCAATTCTAGAGGCTTGAAGTCTGAAGTTAAGATGTTGGTAGAATCATGCTGGCTCTGAAATGTGTAGGGAAATCATCCCTTGCCTCTTTCCAGCTACTGGTGGTTTTCTGGCAATCCTAAATGTTCCTTGGTTCATCCACATGTTACTTTAATCCTCTGTCTTTGCGTGATCTTCTCCCTGTGTCTTCATCTTCACAGGACCATATTATGCAGACAAGAGTGATGGTGTACTGAAGGCCCTCTCTCCTTCAACATGACTTCATCTTAACTAGTCACATCTGCAATAAATTTATTTTCAAATAAGCTTGCATTCTTAGGTACTGGGGAGTAGGACTTTAATATATTTTTTTGCAGGGGTGACACACAATTCAACTCATAATCCTTACATACATAAACTCAACCTGCATGATCAAAATAATGTTATGTTTCTTACCATGTTTTCAAAAAGAGAGTAGATGAAGCTTTGTTAGGCATATTCCATTATATCATTCTTTTTAAATATTTCATCTATATGAACAAATTAGATTCAGAGATAGAAAATTATTCCTAAAGGACCAGAATCTAATGCTCTCTCTTTTTTGTATGGAATTCCAACTGATATTATTGAGTGTACTCCTGCGGGGAGAAAACAACTTTACTGATATTACTTATGATTTTGTTATTCCGAGTGGGTTGCATTTTCTTTTTGCTCATTTAGATACTTTCTCTTGGAACACAGAGTCAAAACTTGTGGAGTGGGCTTGGGGAATTTGTTCTTCCGAAAGTGCTTTATTCTAATTTTATTTTTTATTACTCATATTGTAAATGAGACAGGCTGAAGAGGCATTGCCAGACTAATTTTTTTTCAGCCTTTGTAATTTGGATTACTTTCCTTCCACATACATCTATAAGAATTTCTTAGATGTAGATATCAAAGAATTTTAATATTTAATTTTCCCCTAGGAATTTGATGAACAAGATATTATGTTTATTAAATTGGTCTTAGGGGTGCCTGGGTGGCTCAGTGGGTTAAAGCCTCTGCCTTCCCCTCAGGTCATGATCCCAGGGTCTTGGGATCGAGCCCTGCATCAGGCTCTCTGCTCAGCAGGGAGCCTGCTTCCCTTCCTTTATCTCTGCCTGCCTCCCTGCCTACTCGTGATCTCTCTCTGTCAAATAAATAAAATAAAATAAAATAAAATAAATAAAATAAAAATTAGTCTTAGGGCAGGCATCCCTAAAGCCATAGCCTATGATACATGATTTGTATTTAGATATCATTAAACTATGTGTAAATTGTGATTATTTCATACATGTGTAACATGGACATTGAACCTCTTAATTGTCAAATGTAATTATCTGTTTCTAGGTTTCAGCCTTATTTACCTTTCTACATATTTGATAATTTCTTTCTCCCTCAAATTCTTCTTTATTTCTGGTATCCACCACACACCACTAGTACTTTACTTTATACATGAACAGTCCTTTTTAGCATCCTCTTCTGCCTTCTTATCTGCTGTCTACCTCCATGCATTTGCATTTATTCTAAAACATAACCTTTTTATCCATATGATAGTGTGTGCACTGCAAAAATTTACATATCTATAGGCCAGTGTTCCCAAATTTACTTTTCTAGCCTTGATATCACCAAGTCTTTGACCTGAGTTGCCCTATGAATATTTTCTGGGTGTTTGTGTTTCTGAGTACAAAATGTGCCAAATTCATTATATTTTCTACTAAAGAGCTTTTGTGGTAAAGTAGATATCATTACTTCCTCAGTTTACTCATTTTCCATTCAGTTTTGCAATTCTTACCCCAAAACACAAAGTATATTTTCCCCCTTAGATTCTGGGCTAGATAATGAGGTGACTTGGTCTGGCTGATGGGATGCTAAAAGCAAGAGCCTTTTCAGCATGGAGGGACTAAAATATGCATGGACATGTTCTCTTGCACCTTTATTATACCATACCCTGTCTAGC
Organism: Mustela nigripes; assembly: GCF_022355385.1. Taxonomy (NCBI): domain Eukaryota; kingdom Metazoa; phylum Chordata; class Mammalia; order Carnivora; family Mustelidae; genus Mustela; species Mustela nigripes. The sequence goes on along the minus strand of NC_081564.1, from coordinate 50,839,321 downwards.
TTGCTGGTCCAAGGAGGTTGTGCAAAGAATGTAGTAGAGCCAATCCACAGACCTATATTTGAAGTAAAACTACCCAGATGAACCCCCAAAACTCATTAGATCCACTACTGTGAGTGAACCCAAATGATAAAAATAGAGGCAACCTGGTAAGATGTGTGAGAAGTAGATTGTTGTCTTGGTGTGTCATTGAATTTTGTGGTTGTTATACAGCAAAAGTTTTCTGATGCAAAAATTGGTACTTGGAGTGCTAATAAAACAAACAAAAAAAACAACCCTAAAATACATGGCATGATTTTAAGCATGGATGGCAATTTAGGAAGAAGCCGACATAAGAGGTTGAGAAAATGGTAGTCAATATGATATAGTCATGAAATAGTTGTTAAAAGCTGTCCTTTGTTATCCTCTGGAAGACTGATATCAGATGTAATTAATTTCTAGATTTGGGCAAGATGGACTCCAGGCAGAGTGCAGAAGGAGAGCTCTAACTTCATTTAGATGGATTTAATAAGGCAATAAAAGTGAGAAATGAGGTCAGAAAAGAACTACCCAGTTAGCAAATTGAATGAGGAGGTAATAGAGAGCTTCCATAATATACTGTTTATAAAACTTAAAAATTCTTCAGCCTTTGTAACCTTGCAAAACAATAAAATATTCTCAAATTAAGATAGATACAGCTTTGGGGCAAAGACAAAAATCAAGGGCCTTTAAGGTGTAATTTAGGGGTGTAGGCCAAATCAAGAAGTAGCCCTCCTGTGTTTTCCTGATATTTGGAAGAATTAAAGGCACCTCGTATGTCTTGTAGGGAATAAAAGGGCCTCTACAAAGCATAGACCCAAAGATTCTTAATGGGTCAATGCTACTCAAAGCATGCAAAGGTCTGTGGCCTTTATAACTATGGTTCATGGAAATAGAATATACAATAAACCACACATATTTTTCACTTTTGTAAATGTTGTTGACTATAATCAAGTATATAAACAATCAACTCATATTTGGGGATAGTTAGCTAAAGTATGATCAGCCTGGCTAAAAGGGACTAAATTTGTTTAATATCTAAAATAACTTATATGTCTCCAATTTTGCAGGCAGAAATTAGGCTAAGAAAGCAGAAGGCATATCTTCCAACAATCTCTTTAGAACTGGACAAAGGTGATGACAAAAGTGGCTGAAAGCCCCCTTAAGAGGCAGAACTGGGACCTACTCAAGGGACTTTTTTTTTTTTTTTTTTTACTTCCAGAGAAGGGTGGAGCATGGAAACATTTACATAGCAGGAATTCTGAGTTGCCAAGGAGTAGTGACTCCTATGTACTTTTCTTTTTTTCTTTCTTCAAATGGGAATGTTTTTTAGAGTTTGCTGGTTTCTATTTCAAAATTTGTGTGATGTATGCATGAGGTCAAAAATTTACTTGTATGTTAGTTTATCTCTCCCCTTCTCTCTCTATTCGCAGGTCTCTAAATCAAGAGAATGTGTGTCTCAACTGAATATACTTCATCAGATCCCAGATTTTGAGACTGATATTGACTAGATAAGACATTTGAGGATTTTTGGATGGAGTGGGAATGAGTATATTTTGCATGTGGGATAAGTGTGTTTTTATGGCCAAAGGGACATCTCTGAGGTTTACTTTAAAGACGTTTACTAGGCATCTTCAGGTTCTGAAGGTAACATATTCTGTCTTAGAGGATATCACTCCAACTATTTTACTCAGTAACATGAAAGAAGTTCAGTAATTTTTAAAGAAAACCTATAAATAAGTAAGAAAATAGTAGGCAAAAAAATCTCTGAAAAAGCATGCATAGTTTTATTCCTAAGATTCAATGAATCAACATTTTATTTTTCATAACGTGGTAGGCCTAATCTAAAATGGCTCCCAGTGATCATGGTCTACTGGTATTTATGCCCTGCTGTATGCTCTAGGCTTAGTTATCTATTTCTTACAAATAGCAAAAATTATAGGTTGTTGCTTCCTAGGTCAAATTAAAGAAGATAGTGACTTCTGTCTTGTTCTTATTTATTCTCCCTTGCCTTTTTGCAGTCTAATTAAGTTGACAGTTACTTAAGGTGGTTTTTTTTTTTTTTTAATTTTATTTATTTGAGAGAGAGAGAGAAAGGATGAGAGAGAGAAAGAGAGAAAGGGAGAGAGAGAACAAGCAGGAGAGGGGCAGAGGGACAAGTAGACCTTCCACTGAATGTGGAGCCTGACACAGGGCTCAATCCCTGAGATCAAGACCTTAGTGAAAATCAAGAGTCAGATGTTTAACTTACTGAGGCACCCAGGTGTCCTTATGGTTGCTTAAGTTTGAATCCATTCTTTACTCCTCTCTTCCCCATGTTTTAGGTATATGGTATCGTACTTTACACTCTTTTATTTTGTGAGTCCTTTGACTGATTTTTACAGATATGCTTATTTTTGCTGCTTTTGTGTTTCCTACTTTTCTTGTATCTACTTATTTTCTTTCTTTTTCACTCAGTCCCCTTTAGCATTTCTTGTAGAGCTGGTTGAGCGATCATGAATTTTTTAAAGTTTTGTTTGTCTGGGAAGCTTTATCTCTCCCTCTATTCTGAATGATAGTCTTGCTGGACAAAGTATTCTCAGTTTTGGGTGTTTTTGTTTTTGTTTTTTTGGTTTGTTTCTTTTCTTTCAGCATTCTATCATGCCACTTTCTTCTGGCTTGCAAGATTTCTATTGAAAAATCAGCAGATAGCCTTATGGGGTTTCCCATGTATGTAACTATTTTCCCATTCTGCCTTTAAAATTCTCTATCTCTACTTTTGGGCATTTTATTTACTATGTGTCTCGATGTGGATTTCCTTGGTTTGATTTTGTTGGGGGCTCTCTGTGCTTCCTGGATCTGGATTTTGGGTTATTTCCCCAGATTCAAGGAGTTTTCAGCTATTATTTCTTCAGATAATTTTTCTGCCTCCTTTTATTTCCCTTCTCCTGGAGTCCCTATAATACAAATGTTATGTTTGATAGTGTTGTTGAGTTTCCTTAATCTATTCTCATTATTTAGTAATATTTTTTCTTTCTTCTATTTAGCATGATTGCTTTATTCTGTCCTCCAGGACATGGATCCATTCTTCTGCTTCCTATACTGTACTATTTATTCCATCTAGTGTATATTTAATTTCAGGCATCAAGTTCTTCATCTCTGATTGGTTCTTTTTTATGTTTTCTATCTCTTTGTTGAGGGTCTTACTGAGGTCATCCATCCTCTTCTCAAGTCCAGTGAGTATCTTTATGAAAATTACTTTAAGTTTCCTATCAGGCATAGTACTTCGTTTCATTTATTCATCTTGCTCTAATTTTCTCTTGTTCTTTCATTTGGGACATATTCCTCTCTCTCCTCATTTTGTTTAACTTTATGTGTATCTGTTTCTATGTGTTAGGAAAGTCAGTTATGTGCCCTGCACTGGAAAGTAATGGTTTTTATGAAGAAGAGGTCCTACAGTGACCTTTAGTGCAATTGTCCTCTGTTCACCAGCACCTTGAAATTCAGGGGTATCCCCTTTGTGTATTTTTTTGCACCCTACTCTTGTGGCTAAGCAGAGTTTGCCTTAGTCCAATAATCTGTAATGCCTCTTTTTGCCTGTTTTGGGCAGGGTTTGGAAACTATGTTGTTAATAGTCCCATCAGAGTCTGCTTTGGGCTTGAGCGGAATCAGATCAGGCATTTGTCAGAGCTTTAGTTACACTGAACTGCCTGGCAGTCTTGGTGTTTTCACCTGGGAGGCTTTTGTTGGTGGATAGGGCCTGCAGTCAGACAAGATATCTGCCTCTACACCACTTTGCAGCTGCAGTTGAACTGGTTTGTGGGATTATCTTCCCCTTTCCCTCTCAGGAATCACTTCAAAGTGGTGCTGGCCCCATCAGGGTTGCTTGCATAATGCCATGCCAAGGCCAAGTGGGATGGCATGAATCCACATAAAAGCATGGGGGCTAGACACATGGTAGTATCAAGGTTTACAAAGATCTGCTATGAGAGGAGTCCTGGTACTGATTTGGATAGCAGCTGAGACTGGTTGGAAGAAGTGAGTCCATAGAAGAGCATGGAGGCTTGGCATGCTGTTAACAAGCCAGGTGGAAAGTGTTGGTGCTGCACTGGTTCCCACAGGTGTCCATGTAGCTAGACTGGGTGTGGAGGGGCAGTAAATGGTGCCTACCAGCTCTTCTGTTGTTGGAGAAGTCTCTCAAAGATCCCTGTTCCCTGCAGCACACACTCATAGATTAGTAAACAAATCTCTTCCTAGGTATCTGAGTCATCTTTTGAACTACTGCTTTTACACTCTATCTCAGAGGGGCTCTTTATTGTTCTATCTCTTTAAGGATGGGGACTCAGGTTTCCCTCAGCATCTGGCTCTCCTAGAGCCAAGTCACTGATTTTTAAAGTTCCACATGTAAGCCCCATTAGTTATAAGAATTCAAGAAATTAAGACCCTCTGGTTTTGAAAGCCAAATATTATGGAATTCACCTTCCCAATGAGGGTCCCCTGTGTCTGGGGTGCCTGGTATAGAGTCTGCTCATCTCCATTCTCCCATGCTTGTGGGGGTCGCCCTCTTGTGGACAGTCTTTCAGGTTAGCTTGGTTCCCAACTGTGTCTTTGCCCTTTGTACTATTTTTGATGGGCCCTCTTCTCTATATTTAGAGTTTGTTCTGCCAGTCTTTGGGTAATTTTCTGAGTCATTTACACTAATGTGGGTGTTATCTAATAGTATCCATGGGAAAAGGTGAGTGTAGGATCCTCTCTACACTGCCATCATTCCCCAGAAGTCTTTTATCTTCTTAATTAGGGATGTTTGTACCATTTTGGAAAATTTTTAATAAGATTTTGTTCCATCCATACCATCAGCAACTATATAATCAGTTGTATTTATCACAATTTTGACTATATCTAAAATATATTCAGGTTTTAAAAATTATTAAAACAGACATCATTTATATGTAGTTCTGCTTACAGACAGAAACAAGGTCAACAATAAATTGCTTTTCCTTAACTAGAAATTCTTGACTGGTTGTACTTGAGGATTTAATTTTTGAATACTTAATTGAGTTTGATAGGACCAAAATGATATACATTCAAGAATGTTTAACATGAAGTGATGATCAAAATTTGAAGTATTTCTTTCCTGGCCTTTAAATATGAAACAAAAAAATGTGCTCCTTAATTTCTCCTGTGTGCTGGGTGACAGATGGGAGAGGAACTTCCTTCATGCCCCTCCCGCAGTCTCAATGCTCAAGGGTAGCATTGTAGTTCCCATATCTCCAACTTCATAACTTTCAGATATGCTATGTCTTTGACTACCTCAGAGATGTGCAACAAAGTAACTGAAGGTAACTCAATTCCGTATCTCAGTCTCATGACTGCTTGGGAGGTCTTATACTGACATCTGAAGCCATCCATGCATCTTGAAAGGTGAACTTCTGTGTTACCTCTTAGTAGCAAGAATTCCTTCCTTCTCTAGCCTTATGAAAAATTTGCCACTATAGATTTATTACTCCCTGTTTTCCAGACTGGCCCTGGACACAAGTCATATTCATAAAATTCTGTTTCAACCAAAATGGGAATTTCTGGCATGTAATCAGGACTATAATAGCAAATATTAAAAACTGAACAAAGTAGAAACTTTACAAGAGAAATACATACGAGGTTTACATGGAGGACTATTTCTATGCTAATCAAGCTCAATAACTGTTTGTTAAATGATTTTTTTTCCCTTTCCTATTTCCTTTCTGAAGCTTGGAAAGTTTGGCCTGTACAATTTATTATCCAAAACTTTAAATTTTTACAGATATTAACTTGAAGGTTTTGAAATTGAGACCAGGTGGTTCAATTCAGGGCCTTACATTTGGGATATTGGATTCCTCTAGGGTAGCAGTCTGTCAAGAAAACCTTAATGCAGCACAAAGATAAATCCAGATTCTTGTGCCAAGACTTGAGGGGAATGAGGCTCTCTGCATGAACTAATCTAAAGTTCTGACTGTGTTGATGAGCAGAAAATGGTGAAATTGTAAATGCATAGTTATTATGGGGATGGAGACATTGCCTTTTAGAGATTTCTTCTGGTTTCATTCCACTCTGGGGATAGGAGATCAGGAATATTTTAAATGGCTTAAGATATCAAAGCAGTATAGAAATACTGCTCTAGCAAGGAAGATTTTCCTATCAGGGAAGTTTTCTAAATTAACAAGATTTGCTTATCCTTTAGTTCGCCAACATTATTGAACAGAATTTGTCTCCAGTATCTGCTTTTGCACGCATGCTGTCAAAGCTCTCTCAATCTTTCACATCCTGTTCATGTTTGGGGACATTTTATTTTTTTCTTTAATCTCTCTGGATTTTTCACTCATATTGCCTCTTTTTCCAAATTTTTTTGATTAAAGCCTATATTCTAAATACTTATTTTCTGAAAGCTAGAGTGGGCAATGACTGTGTTGTTGATTTAGGACTTTGCACTGTAGCTCATAGTTGCTGTGGCTCTGAGTTCCTAAGCAGAGTTGATAAGCACATCCTCATCCACATACCCATGTTCTTAGCCTGTGGCTCAAATCCAAAAGTATCTGTTTATCATAATGAGTTTGATTACCAAAAGCCAGAATTTGACCCTGCCCACTTAGTCGGTTCCACCATGAAATAGCAATCCTATAACTGGGAAAAAGCATTCATTTACTACATGCTCTTAAAATATCTATGAATAGAAAAAAAAAAGTAAGGTTTGATCATACATCATCATTTAGAAGTTTCACTTTGATAACCCATAAGAAGTATTTATCTTCTAAATTCATTTCATAGCTAAAAAATAAAAAAAATCAAATTTTCCATTCCTATGTATTACATTGAGTTTCTTAGCATTTTATTTAAAATTCTAACCCAGCCTTTAAAACAGCTGCCACTTTTTTACAGAAACTCTGTGCTCTGAGCGTATTTACTTATGCTTTCACATTTTGTCAACATTGCTATGCCCTCTGATATTTATAATGCTTTCACCTGCTGCTTCATTTTTAAAGAACGTTTTATTTTATTTTAAAAAACGTATCATGGTACAACTAACATACAATGTTATATTACTTTTAGTTTATATTAACTACAATGTACATCAATATGTGCAACATATTGATTCATTAATTCTATACTTTACTCAGTGCTCACCACTATAAAGATAGTCGCCATCATCATGTTATTACAATATTATTGACTATATTCCCTATGCTGTACTTTTCATCTCTATGGCTTCTTTATTTTATAAGTAGAAGTTAGTACTTAAACCCCTTTACCTATTTACTTTCCTGATCCCATCTCGTGCTTATTCTTCACCCATATGTGGTCTTACTTTCTCCAGAAAGGCTTCCTAAATGACTGAGGCTCTCTTGATCACACCTATTTAGATTTAACATACAATATGTTATGTTGTGAATCTCAAAAGATTGAGCATAATCTTTACTTTTGTTAAACAAAAATACATTAATTTCCACCTATGCATAACTATTGTCTTAGTGACTGCGGATTTTTTTTTTTTCAAGGAGAGGTGCATCAGTCAATCTCTCAATTCATTGCATTGGCAATTTCTGACAGAAATAGTACTTTGTTCAACATTATCATAATTCTGAGTGAAATCAATAGTGTAGCTCATTATCTAGTCTCTCAGTTTGTGTCCCCCTCTTATTTACCATGTGTGTTGGAATTATTAATTAAATTATTTATTTTTATTTATATTATAATTAAAATTAATTGTTAATTATTATTAAATTAATAATTATTAATTATTAATTAAAAATCCAAATTACTGTAGTGAGAAACTGAAGAAATGAATCCAAACCAAAACCTTAAGGTACACTGAAGAGAGTGAACAGAAATAATAACCTAAACCTAAAGTTTAAGTTTTCCTAAAATTGGTTTCTTGGAAAAGAAATTTTTATGTAAGAAATAATGGCAATTAAGAAAATAACTCATCAGTTGCATTTATTTCTATGATAGATAGCTCTTCAAATACAATTACTTTTTTCTCATTTGAGGGGATGGTAGTAGTGTGGCACCACAATATATTCATCAGTCCTCTGAAATACTCTCAAATGGATTTTTTTTCCACTAATCAATGCTACCAAATCAGAATTTAGTTGTGCAAAGTTGTGTCCCACTTGTCTTTCTATCTTTTAAATTTGTGCAGTTGTTTGAGCTTCTATTTTTCAATGATAATTGAAAATAAAGATGAGCTTATAAAAATAGTTTTTAAAATTTTTGTATTCATTCTGAAGAGAAGAAATCTAAAATCAAAATTAGACAGCAGACAAAGGACTAAAAGATCCTTATTTTGAGTCCTTTAGAAGAAAGAAATTGGGCTTTTTTGAGAAGCCAGCAGATGAATAAGTAATATTTGCTCTTTAAATAAGAATTGATTAAAAGATGGTTTGGACAGAAGCTCTAAAACAAAGGTGGTTGCAACATTGACAAGAAGGAGCAGATATATAGCTAACTGGTGTTTCCTGAATTAACACAACTGAGATTCTAATACTGAATACTCACATTCTTAAGCAATTAGGCTATGTGAAATTATATACTAGAAAAGAAATATTAGCCAATGCTACATATCAGTTAACTGTTATCTTTTATAAGTATCCACATTAAAAGCAGTCTATGCCACAGTATTGGAATCTTTCATTTTGACCTTATTGATAAAAAAATGCATTATTTACATTAAAATATTTGTTAAAAAATTTACTAACATGATAACCACTCAAATGAGAAGAGTAGAATAAATATAATTATAAAATCTATAAATAATAATTCAAAATTCAATAGTATTTCATAACGAAGTAGACATTCAATTATTTATTTCATGTCTTCCTTACTAGTTGTGGGCAGGGTTCTATGTCTTTCTCATTCATCATTATTCGCAGAACTAGATCAGTGTCTGGCTTATAATGGCCACTCAAGAGTATCTGTTGATTAAAAGAGAAGCAGACTTCATAAACACAGAGAACAATTTGGTGGTTGTTAGAGGGGAGGAGATGGGAGGGATGGGCAAAATAGAGGAAAGGGATTAACATTTTAGGATAGGAACAGATTTCTTAAACACAAATCAGTGAAAAAAATAGAAAGATTGGCAATCCAACTTAAATAATGGGCAAGGGGCTAGAATGTACTTTACGAATGAGGGCAGGTGGAAGGCCAACTGACAGATAGTAAGATGTTCCTCCTCCTTTTCAGGGAAACATACTGGAAGCATGATGGGATGGCCCTGAGCACCACCAGAGTGGCAAAAACTGCAAGCTGGCCAGGATGTGAAGCAGCATTTAAGCCTTGGTGAGAGTGCGAACGTAAGACTGTTACCAAACACTGTCCACATTTGCTGTGCAGCTAAACACTGACATACACAGTGATTCCACAAGATGTGCACCCCCAAAAGGCATTCAAATGTACACCAGAAGACATGTACAAGAATGTCTACAATGAATAACATTATTCATAATTAAAAGTGGACACACCCCAAATCCAAAAACAGTAGAACTGACAGAGAAATTGTGGTATATTCATGACACAAAATATTATATATTGTATAATTCCATTTATATAAAGCTTAAAAATCAAGAAATACTCATCAGGATAGTGATGACTTTGGGGAGGAAAGGTAGTGTACTTCAAAGGTACTTGGTCTGGATGATGGTTACCAAGGTGTGTTTATTTTGTGATAATTCAGTGAACTGTAAAACTTGTGACTTGTATACATTTATATGTGTGTGTTATATTTCAATAAAAAGGTAAGAAAAGTTTAAAAATATTTACCAATTAATGAATGGATGAATTAACAAATGAATATTTAACAACTATAAAAATAACCAGACCTACTATATTGTGCTCAATAAAAGACCTGTATGCAGTCCAGTACACATCAGCTTTCTATGAGTTATAGAGAATTTTTAAGGTAGAATCAAAATAACTCTCTTATAACTTTACACTTAATTAGGTTTTGTATTTAGTAACCTAAATATTAGAAAACAAGCTGAACCTAAATTTAAAAATCATAGGTTCTATACAATGATTTCAAGATTATTTCATTTCTCCTTTATTTCCCTCCAGACATATTAATTAGGGCTATGAGGAGCATAAAAGTCTGATTTAAAATTTATTGGCCATATTTTACTAAATTATAAATTTTTTGGTCTTATTGAAATATGTCAATATATTTTTTTAAATTAACCTTAAGCTAGCTTACTATATCCTTTTAGCCTCAAGCTAGGGAACTCTCAAATTAGGGACAAATGCCCATAAAATCATAGTTTTGAAGTAGTAATTATAGTGCTCTAATGGAAAATAAAACAAGGGTATAATTAGTAAAATAAATACCCTCCCACAGTAATTGGGAGATGAGAGTGCTATTTTTCTTGATGTTTACTTTTTAATGGGACAATTCCTAGGTCCCTGAGAAAGATATTTCTGGGTCCTTAAGATGGTAAAAGACTAATTTAGCTTTTAAGGATGTACAAATTTTTCAGAGACAGAATGAGAACATATTACAAGTCAGAGACAGAGTAAGAACATATTAAAATAAATGGTATGAGAAGGGAGGTGGGGGGAATCTCTTCCCTTATTTTTAACAGAGAGAATTAGGCCTATTATTTTTAATTTGCATTTGCCCTTATATAAGTATAGTCTAAATTAATAGCCGCTGAATGTGGAAGAAGGGTTAATATCAGGAATTTCTGATTTTGATTCTAAATTTCCATTCTCAGAGTTGATTAGACTCCTCTCCTCTTTGATCATATTTTATTTATTCTTCAATGAGTTCAGGTGTTATTTCAACAGTCAAGTTTCCAAAAAGCCCCTTGGGCTGGGTTACCTTTCCTCCATGCCGAAATCTGTACACATTTATTATACCAGATGGTGCATAATAATTCTTGATAATTACAGTTTGGTCACTGGAGCTGAATAAAGACAGGATAAATTGTCACCTGTATTATATAATGGAAAGAATGCAGAAGATGAAACTGGAGGTTGCAGTTATGTTCCAGCCTTGCCATGTACCAACTTGCTAAGTAATTATAATATCTACTTCCGTGGGTTACTGGGAAGATTAAATGAAATTATGTGATTAGCACAGTGTAAACCATAAAGCAAAAGTGGGTCTGAATGGAGCTCAAGGAATGTTGTTGGGTTAAATACATTTTCAAAATCCTTCCAAGACCCAGGATTTCACACTTTGCTGATTTAGGATTTAGGATAATATTGCAGGATTTACTTCTTTAATTTCCACAGTTCTTTTCATTCATGTCATTTAAGTATTTACACTTCAGTTTTATTTGTTGAGTTTCTTAAATTTTTTTATGATCTGGATGCTAACCTTTGTGCATGGAATCAGATTAATTAGTGTCCATTGATGTTTCTGAAATTTATTTAGAATTGGAAATAGGCCTAAATGGACATCTGGTATGAAAAACAAGTTGAAAGCACGTTATTTCCTTGGTGACAAAATATATTTGATTTAGAATTACTAGATGATATTATTCTTTAGAAGTTTACCTTTTATTTGTTGTATATTTAATTTCGATCCAAAAACTTTGATTTTGCCTGGCAGAGAAGCAAAGTGTTAAGTTGCATTTGGAGATGCAATGTTAATTGATTCTTAAAACACTTCTTTTCCATAAAGCTTGAAAATATGGTGTAAAACACTAGTTCCTTTTCTAAATACATATTGGAAATGCTAATATTACTTTTCTGACACAATAAAGGGTGACTTTCTACCTTTTACAGAGTATATTTTTTTTGAGCATTAGGGCACATGTTTAGATATGCCAAGCAAATTAGAACACCTGCCTTGCTGATGCCAGGTAAATGATGCCTGAGAGATCAGTAAAGCATATTTTCAAAATATATTTATATAATAGAGCCATGTTTTGAAAACTATAAATTCCTTATGCTCCATTTTTTCCCTAAATATCTGGCACACATGTAAAATCTGAGAGAGCAGTCCCTTATGCATATTTTACATGAAAGATGATCTGGTCAATTGTCAGTATGATTAAATATAAAAAAAATGATTTGTTAACATTAACTTCCTATACAGTACCTCATGAAAAACAAACCAAAAAATATCTTAAGAGGATTTAGCAATTTTTAAAAATTTTTTTAGAGAGTTCTTTATTTTATCAGCACAATATTATTAGTCAGCCCATATATGAGTTTTAATATTGGCATTTTTGTCTCAAAATTATATATAATTCAAAATTATAAGTGTATCCTCAAACTTGAAATGAAAACAATCAAATTGAACTGTAGTTGAGTAGAGAATGCAAGGAAATGATTAATAAGAGAAACCAGTTAAATAGTGAAATCTATGAGGTTTAGAGAATGTAAATTAAAACAGGAAGTAATGTAATGAGAGAAACTTTGAAAATAAGGTGATCATTGCTTTACATGTAAGTGTAGCTAGTAAAAATTCCATAATTTTAGTTTTGATGTTTTCAGGTATCCCTCTGAAGACCAAGTGAAAATCAGATGGGCCTGGGTATGTCTAGCAAAATGGAGACCAGAATCTCCGGTTGTTGCTAGTGTTCTAGTTACATCAGAAATGAGGATTCTCTGAGGGAAATTCATTCAACAAGAGGGAAGAATAAGCCATAAACATGAAACATGATTTTCTGAAAAGAATACATATTACAAGTATATCCTTTTAGATATTTTTGAATTATGGGCCCAAGACCAATACTGTGGGAGCAATAGAAACACAACCATTAGGGCCTACTAATAAACTATAGTGAAATAGTAGAAACCAAGTGTTACTCCCCCCCCCCCACCCCTGCCTCACTTTACCACATGCTGTTGTCAAAGGACTATAAGTGGCTAAAACCACAGAAGTCACCCGAGGGACACTGTCATCATGTAGCATACTGGGAGACTCTGTAGTGCTCAGAAGGAGCCCCCACACCACACCCCTCTCCCAAGCAGCATGGTGCTAGAAATAATAAATGCACTGTTAAGCATCTACAAGGAATCACGGAATCAAAGAAATACTCAGAGGGAAATTGCCATGAGAGCTGTTAGCCTTCATCAGAAATATTAAGGCAATGGTCAGGAAAAATAAGGTTATTCCTTTTCTTATTTTTTAATTTTTATTTTTTTAGAAGATTTTTATTTATTTATTTGATAGACAGAGATCACAAGTAGGCAGAGAGGCAGGTGAGGGGTTGTGGCGGGGGGAGGGAAGTAGGCTCCCCGCTGAGCAGAAAGCCCTATGTGGGACTTGATCCTAGGACCCTGAGATCATGACCTGAGCCCAAGGCAGAGGTTATAACCCACTGAGCCACCCAGGTGCCCGATGTTGTTCCTTTTAATAAGATTCCATCTCTATGCACAGGCAAGGCCTAGGGAAACTGGAAGAACTCTAGAGTAAGTGATTAAATATCCCTGTCCTTTAAGTGTAAACAGTTTGGAGAAGTTCTGATGATAGTCTCTTTGGTGGTTTGCAGGACTTTCCAGGAGCCTCAGTATTTGAGGCAGTTTAATGGAGGAAGGCTTAAAGGCTTCCTTTGTAAGCTCCCAAAAGGAGCTGTTGAGCAAAACATATTGTGCATTATGGACTTTCCAAGGCCCAGAGTATGTTTTCTTCCTCACAATAAGCCTCACTGTCTGTGATTTCCTTTGAGTAAGTTGTGAATGAAGAAGATTGTTGGTCAAACTCTACTAAAACCTCAGGCTCATAAAATGACTTTTGAAAGTATCAGTGGACTTTGGTGGATAGGGTTAGAAGGCAAATCCAGTAGCAGTGCTACTTCAATAAAAGAAGTAGCTGAGAGTAGAAACCTGTAAGTTTACTTGGGGGTGGTGAACTTAGTTTCACTTTGATCCTAGGGTCCTATTAAGTAAGAAAAACTCAACAAAAAACTTGGTAAGTTGCGGTATGTGCTTTATGACCTGCTAAGTAGTTGATATACATTGTCTCCTTCATTCCTCACAATTACCTTAGGAAATAGACATTATTACTAGCCCCTTTTATAACACGAAGAAACAGAAGTTCCTGGAAGATAGATGAGTTGCCTAAATTCTCACCATCTTTTAGGTTCAATCCCTGTGCTAAAAATGTTACCTGCATTACTTAATTAAAGCTCAGAACCACTATTGTTTTTTTGTTTTGTTTTGTTTTTTGAGAGAGGGAGAGAGAACTAGTGGGTTGTGGAGAGAGAATTCCAAGCAGACTCCACCCTGCAAGGAGCCTCAGGCAGGATTAGATCTCTAAATGGAATTGAACAATTTTTAAAATGATAACCTCTGAAAATGTTATATAATACAGCATTGCATTATGACAAGTATTTAAAAACAAGAAGTCTTGGTTATAAATAGTTGGTTATTTTCTCACTAATTTTTTCTCAAGCTCATTTCTCTTAAGTATGTGTTTGGTATCCTTCCAGAACTAATTACGCATTGTTAAAGAAAAAAAAATCGCACCAGACAAGACAAGTATACAGAAGTTGATGTTATTCCAATATTATTGCCAGCAATAGGGGAGAGGGCATAAACCAAGTCTGGATAATCATTTCTGCTCTAACAAAGAATGGAGCAGTCTTAAGTATGGGGGTAAATTAGCAGGAAAGTCTTGGACTACATTATGGGGAAATTGATCAATGGTATAGGTAGAGTGCACGGAGTTTTCCTGAGTTTATAAATGTTTTTATGATGAGATCATCTGTATTTGCTAATTGACTGCCATCCAAGTTAGGCTTCTGACTTCCCACAGAGACTGGGAGATAGGGGTGTTACTTTAACATGTACATTTTATTTTTATTTGTTGATTTACTTTTTAAAAGATTTTATTTATTTATTTGACAGAGAGAGTGAGCATGAGCCAGGGGGAGAGGCAGAAGCAGACTCCTTGCTGAGCAGGGAGCCCAATGTGGGGCTTGATCCAGGAACCCTGTGATCATGACCTGAGCTGAAAGCAGATGCTTATCCTAATGAGCCAATCAGGCATCTCAGTGTTTACACTTTAAAGAGATGGTTTCCAGGTCCTTGTAAAAGACATTTCCCGGGTTGTAGAACTTACAAGAGATGGAGAGAAGATTTACATACTTTTTGAAGAAGCAGAAAGAGAATTTACAACTATAAGTTTTCTAAAGTAAATGCTCTAAGAAAAGGGAGATTAGGAGGTTATAGTCAGAAAGAAATCTGTCTAAAGTTTAGTCAAGCTGAGAGGACCTTGAATACTGTCTCAGTTACCATCATTTTGATTTTTTTTTTTTTTTTTAATATATCCGTGACCTTCTTAGGAGTGCTTTTTGCCGAATTGGTCACCACAAATCGTGTGTCTGCCCCACTTGTTAAGGGACGCTCTTAATGACCTTATTGTCCAAGTTGAGAGAGCATTCCAGCTCCCAGCTTTCCCACAAATCCAGGCAAACAGAATTTGAGACTCAAGATTTATCTTTGTTGCTTTTAAACCATCTCTTTATTTCATGCTACATTTAATCCAGCTATGGTTGGCTGTCCTGGAGGCAGCCTCTTTTTTTTTTTCCTCTGTGCCAACACTGAAATAACATTTTTGTCACGTTTTAGAAGGCTGATTTTGCAAAGTATTGGTGAATAATGTAGATCTTACTAAAGAATTATGAGGGAGGAAAAGGATAAGAATTTAGTTTGCACACAAAAATGTAATCCTAATTTTCCTCAAAGGCCCCCTTTCCTCCATCCCTTTTGAACTTTCTGTGAATATCTGCCCTCTCTGGAACATAGAAAAAGCTTTCTTCCAGCTTCCTCGGAGATTATCCTGGGGCCAGGAGGTGGAGACTCAGTCTCTCTGTATGTCTCTCAAAATACCCACCCCATCTCCCAATACAGTGTGTTCTTCTATCAGGAGATTTTACTGCTAAGATAAAAAAAAAGTGGTTCCATACCAGTAGTTATATTAAGATTATTCTTCCCTAAATGGAATAATACTTGAACAGTGGAAGAATTGTTTTCAGATATATAAAAACTTGAAAGAAAAGTCCCGGGGAAAGAACATGCCTACATAAAGTTTTTTCCAAGACTCTGAAACTTCCAGCCAGAGTTAAATCACTGATGTGTGATTTTACTGTGAATTTTGGCTCTTCCTTACTCATGCATAATTAAGTTCCATTTCTTAGCTCCTCATGATTCTGCCAGAGCTCTCAAGCAAATCAACTCAACTTTTCATGAGTCCTTCCTGTTATGTGGCTAAAGTTAAGTTTTGTTTTCGTCCAATGAAGAATTAAATCATAGATTCCATAAACTAAGCCAGATCATAGAAAATTTTAAACAGGTTATTACGGACTAGTGACTTTACAAAATCTTTACACATTTATTCCTTTTTTTAATTCTTTTTTTTGTAAAGAAGGCATAAAGTAAGTTTTACTGTTCAGGGGTAAGTAATTTCAGGTGTTATTTTCAGATCATAGCATAGTGGTTCAGCAGCTACAGGGTAATAGGGCCAGATTCCAAGAAACTTCTTAGTAATAAGGGGTTCACAGACAGAAAACCATGACTTTCAATGGAAGAATGAAACCCATCATCACCATGTTATGAGCTTCTTAGTGTCAATAGGCTCAAATTTAGAGAATGAAGGTAAGATACTCTTTTGTGCCTAAAAAGCTCAGGTTTTTTGTTTTGAAATAGAAAGTTGATAAGACTATTATTTAATGGTTGGTGAAAAATCTCCTACTGAAAAGGGCGACTCTCAATTTGTCAGTTTTATTTTAAGGACAATCAAACATTGTATCATTAATGGGCTTAAATTCCTAGACAAACCCAGAAATGCTTTTTAATCTGTGATAGAGTTGGTAAAGTATATAGATACAATGAAGTGTGATTGAACCAAACCTATTATTATTATTTTTTCTTTAAAGTATCACCATCCAGTTAAGGCATTAAAGGCATGAAATACATGAATAATGTACGTATCATTGTCTTGATAGACTAGTTCCACATAAAAATTGTAAGAAAGTTTCAGAAGGATAATTGAGATTAAAAGGTAACCTAATCCCTTAAATCTCCCCTTGAATATCAGAAAATAGGAGGAAAGATATAGAAATAGGAAAATAATGATTGCAAAGGAGAAATGGCCCTGTAGAAAATGAAACAGTACTGTGGGTATTTTGTTCATTTCTTATAAGAAAATGTAAAGTAACATTTTAGTGATAATAACTGGAGAAGTAGAAATTTGGGATTGCAAGAGAACAGAGTAGAGGGCACCAGGTCACCACCCATCTTCTATCCTCCTCTCCATTCAGTTGGCCATCTTTTCAGAGGAACAAGCATGAAAGTTGGAACCGCGACAAAGAACTTCTGCCAAGGAAGGGAGATGGATAAGACATGGTCAGTGAGAGCAGTTTTAACATAGAGATTAAGATGGAGAAAGTTTCCTCCAGCAGTCCCAGACTGAAAGGAAGGTAGACAGAGGGAGACTTGAATAACATAGAAAAGTACAATTTCAAGGGCAGCACATCCTACCTCAAATACCTTCTTTGCAGCTTTGGTAATGTGGAAAATGTAAAGGAAAGACACACAGAGGAAAAACCTCTGTGGAAGCAGTCCAGGGGAAATGATAATAGCAGAGGCCAGAGGTGATGGCTAGAAGACTAGGAGGACGGAACATGGCATCCAAGATGGTGTGGAGTGTTTGCGAATGAATCCCATTTGCATGTTAAGAGCGGCCTGTGTAAAGTTCATTCTAGTGATTTGGACTTTATAAGCCATTTTTTTGGTAAATAGTTCTCGTATATTGACAGGGCCTGTAGAGAATGTTACAAACGTTCCCCAGGACATGGGTTAGGATTCCCACCATTTCTGAACTGTGTTCTATAGCACAATGTAAAATGTAATGTAGAGCAAGAAGATGGGAATCTAAAGATAGCATAAAATTAATAAAAGGTTGCACAGACGAGGGACAGTCTCACTATCCTTCACCATGTTTTGAAATAAGTTTTAGGTCTTTTTTTTTCTTATGTTCTTTTTAAGGAGGATTAACTGTAGTGTGTTCAAGTATCTGTAATATACCAGTTGCTTAGATGGAAAGGTATCTAAATTTCCATACCTTGAATATCATTATATAAATCAAAACATATTTTTGATGGGTTTAACCTTTTATTTTTATAAACTTTTAAAATATTGTATATTGACAGTTATTTTGATAATATGAAATAGTTCTTCAATTTAGCCTCAGGTAGGAGAACTATTAGAAGCTATAAGAGATTTCAAAATCAAAGTAGGATTCATGCTCTCTAAAGCAAAAGAAAATAATATAATAAAAAATCAATAAAGAACTTTTAAAATATTAATATATTCCCTACATAATCTTTTATATGAATTTAATGAAAATTTAAAAAATCATGGAAGGGAATAATTACTTTTAAGATTGCTAATAAAATTTCACTTTGTAGGTATAAACGATTATGCAGATTTTGGCTACAAAAAGACACATGTCCACGTTTGAAATATTGGAGGGGTTTGGTTTTTGCCTTAGTTTTCAGCCCTTTCAATAACACAGCTGAGGTGGATATACATATCTTAATGACTCATTCACTGATGAATGCAATTCTGTCCAATAAAACAAGGGGTTTTTAGAATTTTTCATAGCAACCAGATTCCACAAGTGCTGCCTAATTTAGCATAGAATTCAAAGTCAGAGAATGTGGCTGTCTTTGCAATACGAAATAACATTCAGAAGAATACATTGTAATTAAAGTAAACTTCAGAACTTGAATATAGCAATTATATGAGGAAACTCAACTTTTCTCTCATAAAAATGAGATTTAAGTGACCCATGACTGCCAACCTCTTTTATGTTTTTAATAAATAAAATGTTCAACTTCACATTTTTATAAGTAAGTTTATTTATTTAACCAAGTTTTTTATAAGGATGCTTAAATTAAATTTATCTCTAAATTCCACATGTATCATGCTTGGGTTTCACCTCTGCTCAAGTTAAATAAGTCTGTCAGATCACAGAGACAGACACCGATTCAACAAATTTGGTGGTGGCAAATAGATGTGGGTGGCACTTTTGTGATAGTGTGCGTCTACCAAAATTGTCTTCAAATAAAATAGGACATTAGGTTTTTATTTTTACTTTAACAACAGGTAGAATCTATGCATCTTACATTATTTTGCAAAGATTTTTGATGATAAAAATATTCAATTAAAATCTTTAATTGTCACTAGGGGCATGGATAATGAGTAGTTGTCTCCTATGAAAACCAAAGATTTATATTTTAAAATTTTTATAATTTTACTGGCTTTTATAGTTTTAAAATATTGCTCCTCCTTTGACAATAAATTTTATTAGTAATTATAAGTTGGCAGTAGATGCTATTAAGTCTTCTGGGTTTTTTTTTAAATGTTTTCACCCAATAATAATAGAAAACCCGCTTGTAATAATTCAAGCAGTATATATTAACACCTAAGAGAGCAAAGAAGAAATCTCATGACGTAATAAATTAGATTGGTGTAATCATCATGTTTATAATAATAGAGAAAATTTTTGTCATTGTTGGCTGGTTATATGAATAAAAACAGGGATTATAATCAGCATAATATTTTGGAAGTACATCATACCTATATTCTCATATAGTTGAAATTAGGGATTCTAAATTATGTATCACCTCAACTGTGTTATGTTAAAACTCACTATTGTATTTAAATGCCATGACTTAGAGTTATTTTAAGACACATGTACATGAGAAATGCAATATCTCCTATATGCACTGAAAAGTCTCGGACATAAAATTTGATTAATTTTTTTCATTTGCTCCATAAATATTAAATAATCTGAATTACTTGTCCTAATCTGTCACTCTGTGGATGGAATAACATTGTTTTAGACTTTTGTTACCTAGATGTATAAAGAAGGAAAGATGACTTGTAACAATTTACACTAATACATGCTTAACCTTAAAGGATTGCAGTACATTAAAAAGAAAAAGCTTGACAAATCTTGCCCACAGTTAGAAATCAGATTATAGTGACATGTCAAAGCTTTTAAATAATCTCTCAACATGGTATGTCATGGTTAGTAGTGTGTGTGATATTTTGGCTGTTGCATAATATTGCATTATATAAATATGCCATAATGTACAGATAAGATGATTTTTCTACAACTTCTTACAGTAAATTTAAGTTGTTGCAGCTTAGTTTTCTTTTATAAATAATGTTGCAATGTGCACTTATATAACATCTTTTCATGCACATGTGAGAGTACAGTGTTGGTTGATCATGTGCTGTATGTACATTTTTAATGAAGCTAGCTAGTGAAAAAGTACTCTCCAAAATTTTACTCATTTATACTTCATAGCAAATGCTTGAGAGTTCAAATTACCCTATATCATCACCAGCTCTTGGTATTATAGGACTTTTTTGCTGTTACTGTTAACAGATGATTGTGAGATATTATCTTACCTTTGTTTTACTTTTGCTGATTACTAAAGAAAGTGTCATTTTTTCATTTATTTATTGGCTGTTTGGATAGCTTCTCCAAATTTCTTGTTAATAGGCTTCTCTCATTTTGTGATAGACCTATATATTTCTTAGTATTCATGGGACTCCACCACACAGTTTGGTAATTAATTTTTTGTAGGAGTTTTGAAAATACTTTTCCCAAACCCATTTTATCTCCTTTGTTGTCTTATTAATTGTAATCCTTTGCTTTATTATTTTTGTGTTTGCATTAGGGTTTATAGTATACATCTTAAGTTATCACAGGAGAGTGTGACATTATAAATGACCTTATAAGATTTAGTGTACAATCTGAAGACTCAATAGTATACTTGCATTTTTCCCATCCTAGTCATTATGCTATCATACATTTTGAATCAATACATAATAAACCCCACAAAGGTTAATATTAATTTTGTATAAACATGTAATTAATTTTAAAAATTATTTATTTATTTTATAGAGAAGCAGCAAAATAAGAGCAAGAGCACGAGCAGGAGGGAGGGCAGAGGGAGAGAAAAAAGCGGACTTCCCACTGAACAGGGAGCCCGATTCAGGACTCAGTCCCAGGACCCTGGGATCATGACCTGAGCTGAAGGCAGACTCTTAACTGACTGAGCCACTCAGGTGTTTCTAAACAGGTAATTAGTTTAAAAAATTAAAGTAATAGACAAGAATCATATATTTCTCATGTTGTTACCATTTCCAATATACGTCACTCCTTTCTGTATATTGTTTTTCACATGGAATCATTTTTATTTTGCCTGAAGTGATTCTTTTCATGTTTCTTACAGTGTCAGCTTTCTGGTTATCAATTTTTTTTGAGACATATATTTCCAAAAAACACATGAAGGGGCTTTGTTTTACTATAATTTTTTAAAGATCATTTTCATTGGGAATAGAATTCTAAGTTAACAGTTTTTTCTTTTTATATTTAATAATGTTTTCTGTTATCTTGCTTGCTGTTTAGTTTCGAGTAATAAATGTGATATTTTTATGTTTGTTTTTCTGTATATGATGTGTCTTTTTTGTGTATGATTTTAAGATTTTTTTCTTTACTACTGATTTTGAGAAATTTTATTATAATGTGTCATAGTATAATTTTCCTCATTTTTTGTGATTGATATTCTTTGAACTCTTGTTTTTACAGTTTTCATCACATTTGGAAAATTTTCAATCATTATTTCTTCAAATACTTTTTCTATATTCCCATCTCTCTGCTTTCCTTCAGGGATTCTCATTATATGTTTATTAGGCCACATAAATTTGTCCCACAGTTTACTAAAGCTCTGTTTATTTTTAAAATTTTATTTTATTTCTATATTGCATTTCAGATAGTTTCTATTACTATTTTCAAATTTACCATTTTTTTTTTCTAGGTAGTCTAATGTCTACTATTTCACTAATCTCATATAGTATATTTTTCAACTCAGACATTATGGTTGTAATTTCCAAATTGGACCTTTTAATATTCTTCCAAGTCCATTGAATTTTTTGAGCCTATAGGATATAGTTATAATGACTAATTTTATGTGCTAATCTTCTAATCTTAAAAGCTGTGACAGTTATGAGTTGGTTTTGGTTGATTGATTTACTCCTTATTATAGGACATATTTTCCTGTCCTTATACAGGCCTGAAAATTTTTTATTGAATTTCAGACATTGCTAATTTTAACTCGTTGGTCCTGGATATTCTTGTATTTCTGTAAAGGTTTTTCAGCTTTGTTGTAGCATGCATGTAGGTATTTAGAACAGTTTTATCCCTTAAGGTGTTAATTTTAAGATTTGTTGCATGGTATCAGGCCAAGAGTCAGTGTGTAACTATTTTCTACTTCAGAAGCAAGAGCTTTCTGAGTAGTCTAGCTGATGTCCAATGAGTCATGAGGTTTTTCCACTCTAGCTAATGGGATCAGGCACTATTCTCTATCACATGTAAGCATCAATACTATTCCCTTTAATCCCTTCTGACTGTCCTCCTTGTAATTTCCTTGTTAAGGAAATATTTTGAATATGCTCAATGAACAGTGCTGTGCTCACTGGTACTTAATCCTGCCAGCTCTAGTAATTCTGGTTACCCTGAACTCTCGGCTCAACTCAGGTATACTCCTGTGTTCCCTCTGCCTGCACCAGGGCCTGGAAATACTCTCAAGTCAGTAAGGTGGGATAATCACAGTGTTTGTTTTCTGTCTCTCAGGAATCACTTTCCATTACTGGCAGATGTGCAGTGTCATTGTTTCACATATTTTGCATTTTATTTTGGCTGTTATTTATTTTTGGCTTTTCAATATAAGAGGGCAAATATGACCTACTTTAGTCCATCTTGTTTGGAAATGGGACACAGCATTCTTTCTTTATCTAGTCTCTAAATAAGTTTCATAATATTGCAATGTGATCTGGTTCTTGAGTGTTTTGCAAATGTCACATCTAAAATTATTTGAGCTTATCAGTTCTCCTATGTGTGTATGCATGTGTGATTTTTTAAAATTCTAATTATGTTTCTTTAATTTATATGTAGAGATGGATGGATGGTAGTGTAAATTAAGGCATTCTACTTTTTTATTAATCAGTTTTAGCAGGTTTTATTATAAAGAAAATTGGGTATAAAATTTATAAGTTTTCAAATTTATCAAAACGTATTTTCTTTTTTTAAAATTCACTTTTATCTGTGGTTATGTCTTTTCCATTTCTAGGAGTGGATACTGGTTCCTTATCTTTGCCTGGATTTCCCCAAAATAGAGCCTGAAACAATGGTATGTCTAAGAACATATTGAGGAGTACAATCCAGAAAACCAAAGTTAAGGGTAAAATGAGTACAGCAAGCAAGGAAAGAGAACTAATACAAAAATACATTACTTAGTTGCCTGTAATCTTAGAATATTGGTTGTTCCATCTCTTATTACCATAATAAATGTACCTCTTGAATACCTATCTCAGAGAAGATCTAGGGAAGGATTTATCTATCATTTCCTTCTACTCATCATAACTCCTACAAATAGTACCAAACACTACCACAAGTACAAATTTATTATCATTGTCAGCCAACAAATTGCCAGCTTTGATTTACATTTTTCTTTAAATTTTTGGCCCCAAGGGTTTTGATTCCATTAAAGGGGCTTAACTGTGCATTCAAAAATAAGCTTTCTCATGTATTTTTCTAACATAACTAATTGTCTTGTGAGAAAGGGTTTTCCTGCCATGTTGTTAGGAAATGAATAAAAACATACTTTTTAAAGTGTTGTGGTTTTGTTTGGTTTTGTTTTCATTTTCTGGCTATGAAAACAAATGAGAACAAAATGATCTAGATATAGTTTACTTTCCATATTACCTTGGATTGAAAAACTTTCAGTGAAACAAGTAGGTGCGCCATAATCTCAGTATATTATGACAGGTAAGTGAATAAAACTTCCATGCTTAAAAAAATGTTTGTTTGTTTTTTTAAAAATAACATTATTTGTATTTGTTTTGATAGATTTAATCAAATTCTGCTCATTATAGTTCTTAAATACCTTTACTTACACATAGAACAGAGTTTTAAAATTTACCTTAGTTTTATTTACATTATGTGATTAACCAATATTCCATAATTCTGTCAGAGATGCTGAATATAATGTAAAACCTCTCCAGATCTTGATTTTTAAACACCATTCTCTAATAAAATGTTCCAAAAGTCGGTGGTGAATGGCTGATTGTAGGGTTTGGCCAGAGAATATACAAGATGTACCGAGAATATCTCACGATATCAGAAAGTAAAGAAGTGTTCAAAAAAGGGCTGCAGAATGGTCCAAGTCAAAGAGATATAGGAGTGAACTTGAACACGCTCTTAATGGTCAAGTCTGGATTAATTTGGAAAATAAAATAATGGTAGCAATGGAGTACAACCCACAGAATAATCTGAATGTCTAAGAGTCTATTGATATAAATAAATTAATGAAATAGAGGATAATGTGCAGCCCTTTCTTATCATAGAATTCCAGTTAATAAGTGTAGAAGAAATAGGGGTGCCTGGCTGGCTCAGTCTATAAAGCATGTGACTCTTGATCTTGGGGTCACGAGTTTGAGTCCCATGTTGGGGGTAGAATTTAATTTCGTGGCAACTGGGAGTCTTGAATAAATATCATGAAAATAATTTTTATAGGCAAAAATTATTCACTGGATGCTAAAAGTAGTGAGCTAATATATGATAAGAGACAAGATATTTATATAGACCCAAAATATCACACCATCAAATACTTGTTAATACAAAGGGTAAAATACCAACTTTATAGCAAGGAAAACTGGTGTACATCATCTTTAACGTGAGTAAGTTAGCATCACTAGTAATAAGACATATTCCCATCCTGTATCCCCTAATATATCTACTGAGAAGGGCACAACATTAGCTTAACTATGAAAAGTTATCAAAACATTCCAAATTGGAAGACATTCTGCAAAATAATTGACTAGAACTCCAAAACTGTGGAGGTCATGAATGACAAAGACTAAGGAACTAAAGGAGACAAAAGAGACTGACTTTTTAATGCATTGTGGGATCCTGGATTGGATCCTGGACCCTGAAAATGACAGTATAAAACTGATGAAACTTGAGTTACATTCTGTAGATTAGTTAATAGTGATATATCAATGTTAATTTCCTGGTTTCGATAATTGTATACATAGAAAGATGATAACATTATGAGATGCTGTGTGAGAATATATAGGAAGGAATTTTTTCCTAATAATAAAGGGAAGTCTTTAAGAATAAAAACTGTACATTTTTAAAATTTTTAAGATTTTTTATTTTTTAAAAATCATATTAATTAAGACATTTGAGAAAGTAAAATCTTGGACTACCTCATCATATTCTGGAGAATAAAAGCCAAACTGTTTAATCATCCAATCCAGATCATGGATTATGTGATTGTTTCACATTTTGACAGACTCATCTACTATCAATCAGTCTAGGCACATTGTCACCCCTGGCTAAAACAAATTGCTTGCAATTTTCCCCGTGCTTGATGCTTTCTCTTTCCTCTAGGCTTAGTAACATGTCTTACTTCTGTTTAGAGGCTTATTTGCTCCATTTTTAAGATTCTTTAAGACTCAGTGCAATGATTCCTTCTTTCCATCAGTGTTACCTAAACCATCTCTGTTCTCACAGTATTCATGATTGCATGTGCCCTCGTAGTTATAAGTGGATTGTAATATATGATTTATTCACTGTTCTTTCCACCAGCCTATGAATGATTTTAAGATAGAGGTACTGTCTTTTGTTATGGTATTTTTGATGCTCAGTAGTTCCTGGTATCTAGTCATGACATAATAATGAAACATAATGATGAATGTTTGGGCCTTATGTAAAATGAACCAATAATAGAGATTAAAATTGCTTTTCTCCCATGGTATGTATACCATGTAATATTAAGATGTCAGTAAAGATGCAACTGAGGATGCAACTTAATATATTTTTAGTTTTTTTTTCTCACTAATAACAGAATTTTAAGAGCATGTGTTCCACCTACAAAAAAAAAAAAACAACAAAACAACTGTTCTAAACAAATCATGAATTGGAGATTTTAAAAGATTAAAATTCAGTTGAAACTACAAGTTAAACATACTACCATATTAGCTTAATTGTGTTATCTGACAGTATGTGCTAACTTTTATTTTTAGTCTGTTCCTTTACCTTGTCCTCATGTATATGGGTTACTGATTGATAATTTGCTTAATACTTTGAAGTCCTGCTTTGCTCCATTCATCCTCTGGGGGTTCCAAAGTACTGTAGAGAGGATAAGCATTCATGCTATGGGGTTAGACTGCCCTGGTTAAAATTCCAGCTTGGTCACTTACTGTGTAAACATGAGGGAGTCAGTTAACCTGTCTGAGCTTCAGCTTACTCATTTATAAAATGGGAATAATAATAGTAGTTAGGTTTTAGGATTACTGTGAAGATTAAATAGTATTACACAGGACACACTTAGAGTAATGCTTAACAAGTTCCTGGCTCATAGTCATAGAACCGTGTAAGTGTAAACTACTATCATAATCATTGCCATTTGTCTTTAATCCAACCTTGCTACTTCTCATTCCTTTTCAATACAGCCTTGTTATTTTCATGGCTATAAAAAACTATAATTAACAAAATCAAGTAAAATATCTATTCCGAGTATCATACATAGGGATGTAGAATTTATGGGAAATGGAGAGCTTAGTAGCAGACTTCAACCAACTGAAGGGCTCTTATGTGAAAGAGATTGGAATTATTTTCCTTTTTTTCAGTGACAATATTCTAAAGTGTATGAAAGCTGCAGGAAGACTTTGAATTTCTCATAAATAGAAATGGCAAAAATGTGAGTCAAGGAGAAGATTTCCCTTTTTAGAAGTGCAGAAGATGATCCTTTAACCTAAGTGATTTCTGAGATGTCTTTTGGTTCTAAAGGGCTATATGATTCTAAGGAATATTTTTAGGCAGAGAAGAATTTATTTATCCCTTCAATAATGCTACAGGCCCCCAACTCTGTTCTGTTTATCAAGAAAGAGAAAATCTGTCTTATAGTGAACATTAGGAGTGGAAAACTGGGAAATATTGGCATATATTAATGATTAGATTTATACCCTATCCACACCACTATCTTTTATTACCAATGGTGTGTTACTCATTGGTGAATAAGAGACACATTAGAAAGTGGTGCATTACATCTTAATAATCCCCTAATAAGTTTTTTTATTTTGGTTTATAAACTTTTATATCTCTAAAAAGAGTTATACGTTTGCGAAGGGTGGGAAGGAGAGATGGGAGAGTGTATCTGTAAATAAGAATTCCTTTTCCTCTGACGTGCTTATTTTGAAAACATCTGGCATGCCCACTATTAGCTGGATATTTATTCGCAGGTGTTGTCTGATGTTCATTAAAAAATTGACTTTCACTCTGGATAAAATCCACTTAAAATTTTGAAGAACTGTCCCTTTAGTAAGGTATAGATTGAGAGACATACCTATATTTCTTCCCTTCTCAGAGGACTTGTGAATAGGTGGACCTATTCAACTCATCATAAACAAGTAGTATAGTTGAAAAGGAGCTACTGTGATCTAAAATCTCTACCAAGTATCTATTGCACAGACTAGAAATCTCCTCCTTTATCTACCAAATACGTTTTTGAAAAAGATGATCAAGGAATTGGACTTGACCGGAGAATCACCTGGCTATGTGACTTTGGGTACCTTCTTTAATCACTAGGAACTAGTTAAATCATTAAATTACCCAAAGTAACAATGACCCACAAGATATTATCTGAAACCTATGGATCCAGTCATGCTTAAATTAAAATTAAGAAAAACTGTATCCTGCATCTATCTTATATTATTTAACACTAAATGGGGTTGGGGCAGAATCTTACAAAGGAAAACACTCATGTATTTGCAGTGATTCATGAATATTTATACTGAGTGGGGAAAGTAAGATCTAAAACAACCTCATAAAAGCTCAGATTAGTTTCACCCTTAAATGAGTTTTGGCAGCAAATTAAAAAAAAAAAAAGAAAACAACAAAAAACCTTTACTCCTTAAAGCTTTTTGTATTTTTGAATAGCAGATGAAAGATCATATACTTAAATTTCTATAGCACAAAAGGCAGTTCTACAGATCAAATAAAATAACTTTTAAAAAGAACTTTAAAATTATAAAGCACTATATAAATGTAAGGCATTATAACTATTATATACTTGACTTTATAATTATTTTCTAGACTTTTATAGGATAATGAAAGTTGTGCGATAATTTTTTATTATGCTGGGTTTGAATCTAGTTTAAAGAAGAAAAGTGATTAAAAGTGTATGGTGCTCCTAAAAATATGGTGCTCATACTATTTAGCTGTCATTGATACCAGAATGAATTTATATGTTTTCTGGGTATTAAAATGGCCTTTCTTACCAGAATAATGTTGGCACATTTCTGCTGTTTTAATCTTACTTTAAATCATATCTCAGAAATATCAAAAGCTTAAAATTCATTCATTCAGTTTTTCATTTGGTAATTGCTAGTTTTGAATTATCATTTGTGGAGTCACATTGAGCGGGAAGGAATATAAACTCAAGGACCTGTCAGAAGGGTTGTTTCACAAGAAAGATTGGAGGGGTGTCTCAGTGGCGCAGTCTGTTGAGCATCTGCCTTTGGCCAGGTCATGATCTCAGAGTTCTGGGATTAAGCCCCATGTCGGGCTCTCCACTCAGTGGGAAGTCTGCTTCTCCCTTCACCCTTCTGTGTTTTCTCTCTCTCTTTCTCTCTCAAATAAATAAGTGAAATCTTTTTAAAAAAGAAGAAAGATTGGAGATATGTTAAGAAATTCCAACTTAAGTGATAATTGGGCACAAAATAAAACTAATTTAAAGGTTTACCTATATATCTTGGATATTTGTGAGCAGATAAAGTAACAAATTGCAAAGTCTTGTTGGAATGCACAGGAAGCTTCCTCTGCAGTTGGCCAAGAAGCTATAACTGGAATTACAGTGAGATGTTATTGGGAACTGCAACCAAGAAAAGTTGTGAGTGCTCATCTGGGTAGGATTCTGCTCCCCAGAGAGTTCCAGAATGCTGGTCACACTTTTAGTCCTTTGGTAAACCACTATATAGACTTCCAGTGTGAGTGTATAGGTATCACTATAATGATCATTACTTTCTTCTACTTTTGATAAATAAATTATTTAACTTTATATCATCCTAATTAATTCAGTCAACATCATGTATAGGAATATATCAATGAATACATTTGTATTCTTCCCTCTTGGACAAAAGTGGATGAACCTTTCACAAAGTGAAAAGGGTGAACTTAAGGTATGACCTTAAGGGAAGGCATAATGTTAAAAGCAGTACACATGTTAATATACACATTACTCATTTCTTAAATCAACCTGATTTAAACATAAAAACTTATCATGTCTGGGGGCGCCTGGATGGCTCAGTGGGTGAACGCCGCTGCCTTCAGCTCAGGTCATGTTCTCATTGTCCTGGGATTGAGCCTCATGTCAGGCTCTCTGCTCAGCGGGGAGCCTGCTTCCTCTTCTCTCTGCCTACTTGTGATCTGTCTGTCAAATAAATAAATAAATAAAAATCTTAAAAAAACCCCCAAACCTAGCATGTCTTGGTCTTACTTTTCTCATGTATAAACTGTAAGGATAGATGTGATTAGCCTGGCGCTGCTAACTGCTCAATATTTTTATTTGAAATTTAGTACATTTTGGTACTTTTTAATTTCACTTTAGCCATGTGTTATCCTTTAATAATCTACCTGAGTACAAAAATATCAGTGATTGTTTCACCAGGTTGATGTAGGCTTTTATTTCCAAAACAAACATGCAATTTATGAATCACCACCTACATACACACATGCACACACACACACACACACACATGCACACATGCTTGTCATTCCCCAAGTTCTCTGATCTTTGCCAGGTTCATGAAAAACTGATCCACCACTATCTGCGCAGTGGAGTGATGAATGCATTTTAACACAACTGGATGCTTTACACTAAATATATCTTCTCAAACACTATCATATCATCACTTATAACTTTTTAAACTCTTTTCTAGTCTTATAAAAATAATTACAAATCTTCTAGAAGTGACAGATTGTAAGTTTCAGAGCAAAGAGAAATTATTAAATGTAGCATGAGTAATGTAAGCAAATGAAAAGAAAGACATGATATGTAGGACATTAATAAAGTAAAATTTATATTGCAATTGGCTTTGAAAATTGGTAATATGCCATGCTTCTGAAGAACATTATTTTACAAAGTGCCATGCTGTTTATTTCTATACACTTCCAATGTAGCTATTTCTTTTAAGTTGTAAAGAAAATGCCTCATCTTCCCATGTACCAGTGGGCTAAATTCATGCACAAAAAGTTGTTCAGTCTTTGGGGCATCTGGGCAGCATAGGTAGTTAAGCATCTGACTCTTGATTTTGGCTCAGGTCATGATCTCAGGGTCATGACATCAAGCCTGGCATCAGGCTCCCTGCTCAGCAGGGAGTCTGCTTAAGATTCTCTATCTCTCCCTGTTTACCCCTCCCCAGCACCCCCTTTTCTCTCTTAAAAAATAAAAAAGTTGCCCTGATTTGGAAGAGGTAGCATAAAGAAAGAATGTGTTTTATTGTTATAGTCTCTCATCTTGTGTTTTGCAATCAAGATATCATTTGCGTCTTGGTGATACCATAAAACAGTCAGTTCAATAGATCAAGCTACTAATAAAGATAAATTCAAAGAGTGTAAAATTTTATTTCTCCTTTGATATTTTTATTCCATGTTCTTTTTTAATTTGGTAAATATTTATAAGCTGCCTTATATATACCAAGCACTGTGTAATCAAGGGCTGGAGATACAATGATGAAAATGCAATTATTTTTCCTTTTAATTAGCTAAACATACAGCAGAGGAGATCAGTGCATTAACTATTACTACGATAAACTATGACACAGAATATTAATAATTTTCATCTTTGGAGTGTTTACTATGCTCCAGAAACTATGGTTTCCTGTTTTTCATGAGTGATCTCATTTTTATCTATCACCAAAATCCCATAAAGTAGATATGATAATGCTGTCCATCAGATTAGGAAACTGAGGCTTAGGACACTAACTTGCTCCAAGTCTCCAAGGAAGTTCATGGCAGAACAATACACAAACCTGGGATCCCTGAATCCAAAGGCAAGGCTCATAATAATTATATTATTAGAGTGGGACAAGTGTTGTTATAGGAGTATGTACACAGGTTAAATTAACATAGATAAATGGGGTGGTTAATTTTATACCAAGTAGGAAGGGAGAAAGCTGTGGAAAACCTACAGAGAGGAAAAGGGTATTGCATGAATGCTGGCATCTGAGAAATGTGGACAGGCTGACATGACCAGGTTTTAACCATGAAGCATGGAGTAAAGGAGAAAGGCATTGGCCTGAACAGATATATAGGAGTTGGATCAAGAACAATCTGCTTGAACTCTATTCAAGACTTAGATTTTCTTTAAGGGTATATAGAGCTTCCAAATGATTTCTCAGCAAGGAGAATCAAATCAAATCAACTGTGCTTTAGTGGGATCTGGCACATTTGAAGAGTAGGTTGGAGTAGAAGAATGGATAAGAAGACAAATTAAAGTTACTGGCAGTGTTGGCAGGAAATAGAGAGGTCTTAAAACAGTAGCCACATGGAAGAAGATGAGAGAAGAAATGCAAGAGAAAATTCGGGGGTGGAATCGGTTCAATTTGATAGTGTTCTGTGGAGGATGGGAAACGGCTTAGAATAATTCCATGATCACTGTGTTTGGTAATAGGGTGGATAGGAAAACAGAAGAATGAACAGTTTTGTGTGGAAAAAGTGAGAATTATTATGACAATGTTGAGTTTCAGGAACCCATGGTACAGCCAAGTTGAGATGTCCCATAGGTGCAGACAAGATAATGCAACTCTTATTAACATAGAGATGAAGTAAAAATTTCTTTTGCAGCAGGGAATTCCTGCCAGAGAAAATAGTGATGGTCACTATGAAAAACAGACTCATTAACCATATGTGGCTATTTTCTTGCTCTTCAGTTGCCTCCAAGGGGAGCTTGGCAGCTTGAAAGCTGAGATTCTTCCTTCAGGACATCTCCTATTAGTGTATGGATGGAACCAGGACATTTTCTCTCTCCAAAATTGGAGAATTAGATCCATCCTTAAAACAATAGCTTAGGGGCACCTGGGTGCCTCAGTGGGTTAAGCCTCTGCCTTTGGCTCAGGTCATGGTCTCAGTGTCCTGGGATCAATGTTCTGCTCAGCAGGGAGCCTGCTTCCCCCTCTCTCTCTGCCTTTCTCTCTGCCTACTTGTGATCTCTCTCTCTCTGTTAAATAAATAAATACATAAATAAAATATTAAAAACAATAGCTTAGTGAAAATTATCTATAAATATTTTCATTTTCCAAATAGTTTCTTTTGATTTTTACTTTAACATTTACGCTATTACATTTGTTTATGGGAGTCATTGAAATAAATAAGTGCTATTAGGCTTTCAAATACTATTTCAACTTATGCTTCTTCTGACATGTTGTGATGTTAAGATACCTGTGTATAATTCTTCCAAGTTAGAATTCCTAAAAATTCTTTGTGTTAGGAAGGGTAATTTTCAGGTACTCAAGTAAAATTCTGTTAGCCCATTACTCACTTAGGTATGTACATAGTTATTTTGGTTTGGGGCATCTTAATAAGAAAAAATGAAAGCAAATCTTATTGTATACATTCTAGATAAATATGTGTTTAGCTCAGTTTCAATACATAACCAATAGTCTTATAGCTGTTTTGTATTCTAAATTCATATTTTTGCTTTTAAAGGATGAATGCATTACTAAACTGCCCCAAGGCCTTTAAATTTGAAAATAATTTCTCATCTGCTACCTCATTTTCTACTTTAAAATAATCTGAGAAGATATTAAGAACTCATTTTACAGATGAAAAACATGCTAAAAGATTAAATAGGAAATATGTGACAAGTGTATGTTTCAGTTTTGCAAAGTCTACAGTAAAATAATTGGCCCTTAACCTATAATAAAATTATATTATGAAGGAAGTTAAATAAATATATAAATATCTTGCAAACAGCTCTAAGGATCAACTAGAACCTCCCTTTTTAATCTTAGAAGTGATACGGAAGATCAATGGAATGGTGCTTATTATAAGGTTATCTATACAGCAACAAAACAGGAATTCCTTTCTGGATTTTTTTTCTCCAGTGTCAGTAGGGTTTAATTGACAAAACTGTGAAAAATATTCAAAGTCACTCTGTGATGATGATATGTGTATACTTTGTAAAGGGATTCCCTATACTGAATCAGGTAACACCTCAATCCCTTCACGTATTTACCTTCTTCTTCTTCCTTTTTTTTTTTTTTTTAGATTTGTTTTTTTTTCTCTCACTAACTGATAAAATAAGTACACAGAGGTACACAGAATATAAAAGTTTTTAACGTGATTAGCAAATTTGATACCATAAAGGTATATAAAATCCTACATCCTATAGGAACAGAAGGTGTATAATTTTAAAATATAAACAGAACATTTTATTTTTGTTTTTGTTTTAATTAAATTCACGTTAGTTAACATATGGTGTATTATTAAGTTTGGAGTAGAATTTAGTGATTCGTCAGTTGCATATAATACCCACTGCTCACAAGTGTCCTCCTTAATGTCCATCATCCAGTGACCACATATCCCGCACTCACCTCCCCTCCAGCAACACTGTTTGTTTCATATAGTTCAGTCTCTTATGGTTTGGTTTCTTCTCTGTTTCTATCTTATTTTTCCTTCCCTTTCCCTATGTTCATGTTTTGTTTCTTGAATTCCACATATGAATGAAATCATATGGTATTTGTCTTTCTCTGACTGACATTTTATTTAGTATATTATGCTCTAGTTCCATCCACATCATTGCAAATGGCAAGGTTTCATTCTTTTTGATGGCTGAGTAATATTGCATTGTATATCCACATCTTTTTCTCCTATTCATCTGTCGATGGACATCTGGGCTCTTTCTATATTTTGGCTATTGTGCATATTGCTTCTATAAAAATTGGGATGCATGTGCCCCTTCAGATCACTATGTTTGCATCCTTTAAATAAATACCTAATAGTACAATTGCTGGGGTTGTAGGGTAGTTTTATTTTTAAGTTTTTGAGAAACCCCCATACTGTTTTCCAGAGTGGCTGTACCAGCTTGCATTGCCACCAACAATGTAAGAGGGTTCCCCTTTCTCTGCATCCTGACCAACATCTGTTGTTTCTTGTTTGTTAACATTAGCCATTCTGATAGGTGTGAGGTGGTTTCTCGTGGTGGTTTTGATTTGTATTTCCCTGACAATAAGTGATGTTGAGCATTTCTTCATGTGTCTATTAACCATTTATGTGTCTTTTAAAAAAAAAACAATTTTATTTATTTATTTGATGGAAAGAGAGAGAGTGAGAGAGCAAGCATAAGCAGGGAGAGTGGCAGAGGAAGAAGGAAAAAACAGACTTCCCGTTAAGCGGGGAGCCTGATGCAAAGCTCAATGCCAGGATCCTGACCAGAGCCAAAGGCAGATGCCTAAATGACTGAGCCACCCAGGCCCATTTGTATGTCTTCTTTAGAGAAATGTCTCGTCATGTCTTCTTCCCACTTCTTGACTGGATTTTTTATCTTGGGGATGTTGAGTCTGATAAGTTCTTTATACATTTTAAATACTAGCTTCTATCTGATATATTATTTGCAACTATCTTCTCCCATTTCATAGATTGCCTTTCAGTTTTGTTGACTGTTTCTTTTTCTGTGCAAAAGATTTTCATCCTGATGAAGTCCCAGTAGTTCATTTTTGCTTTGGTTTCCCTTGCCTCAGGATACATGCTTAACAGGAGGTTGCTGTGGGCGAGGGCAGAAGGTAGTTGCCTGTGTTCTCCTCTAGGATTTTGGTGGATTCCTGTCTCAACATTTAACTCCTCCACCCGTTTTGAATTTATTTTTGCCTATGGTGTAAGAAAGTGGTCCAGTTTCATTCTTCTGCATGTGGCTGTCCAGTTTTCCCAAAGCCATTTATTGAAGAGACTGTCTTTTTCTGTTGGCTATTCCCTCCTGCTTTGTTGACCATTAGTTGCCCATTGAGATGAGAGTTCATTTCTGGGTCCACTATTCTGTTTTATTGACCAGTGTCTCTGCTTTGGTGCCAGTACCATAATACTTTGATCATTATAGCTTTGTAATAAAGCTTGAAGTCTGGAATTTTGATGCTTCCAACTTTGGTTTTCTTTTTCAACGTTACTTTGTCTATTTGGGTCTTTTCTGGTTCATACAAATTTTAGAATTGTTTATCCCAGCTTTGTGAAAAATGCTGATATTATTTTGATAGGGACTGCTCACATATTTACCTTTTAAAAAGTTTTTGGTAAGAACATTATTTTATTCTTCTACCAAATTTCAACTATACAATACCATTATCAACTGTAGTCAATAAGTTATACTTTAGGTCCTCCAACCTTATTCATCTTATCACTGAAAGTTTGTACTCTTTTATTAACCTCTCCTCATTTCCTCCACTCTATACCCCTGGAAATTATTCTTTTCCTCTCTGTTTCTGAGTTTGACTTTTTTTTTTTTTTTAAAGACTTTACATCTAAGTGATACCATGCATTATTTGCTATTCTCTGTCTGGTTTATTTAACTTAGCACCTAAGGTATATGAGGTAGTGTCTCATCATGGTTTTGATTTGCATATCTCCCATGATTAATGATGTTGAGCACCTCTTCATATGCCCACTGGTCATCTCTATGTTTTTTTCCAAAAAAGGTCTATTTCAATCCTTTGCTTATTTTTTTAAAGTTGAGCTATTTGGTTTTTTATCTGAGTTGTATGAGTTTCTTGTGTGTTTTGAATATTAGCTTCCTATTGAATATGTGGTTTGCAAATATTTTCTCCCATTTCATAGGTTGCATTTTCATTTTGTGATGTTTTACTTTGCTGGACAGAAGCTGTTTATTTTGATGTTGTCCCTCTTATTTAATTTTCCTTTTGTTGCTTTTGCTTTTGGTGACATATTAAAAAATCATTGCCAAGACCAATGTCAAGGAGCTTTTTTTTCTATGTGTTCTAAAAATTTTTCAGTCTCAGGTCTTACACTGAAGTCTTTAACCCATTTGAATTGACATTTTTGTATGATGTAAGAAGACAATATCTTTTTTTTTTAAAGATTTTATTTATTTATTTGACAGAGATAGATCACAAGTAGATGGAGAGGCAGGCAGAGAGAGAGAGAGAGGGAAGCAGGCTCCCTGCTGAGCGGAGAGCCCCATGCGGGACTCGATCCCATGACCCTGAGATCATGACCTGAGCCGAAGGCAGCGGCTCAACCCACTGAGCCATCCAGGCGCCCAGAAGACAATATCTTTTTTCCCATTTTACCTTTTTGTAACTTTTCCAAAGTTAATTGACCATGTGTGCGTGGGTTTATTTGTGAGTTCCTTATTCTATTAATTGATCTGTGTCTGTTTTTATGCCATTAAATTCTGTTTTGATTACTACAGCTTTGTAATATATTTTGAAATCAGGTATTGTTATATCTCTAGATTTGTTTTCCTTCTTCTTTTTTAAGATTTTATTTATTTGACAGAGAAAAAGAGAGTGCACAAGAAGGCAGAAGGAGAAGCAGGCTTTCCTCTGAGTAAGGAGCCTGATGTGGGCCTCAATCCCAGGGTCCTGCAGATTCTTAATCGACTGAGCTACTCAGGTGCCCATAGCTTTGTTTTTCTTTCTCATGATTGTTTTAACTAATTAGGGCCTTTTGTGTTTCCATACAAATTTTAAGATTGTTTTGTGTTTCTGGAAAAATGTGTCAGAGGATTTTTGAGAGAAATTACATTAAATTTGTAGATTGCTTTGGGTAGCATGGACATCGTAACAATATTAATTTTTCCAGTACATGAGCACAGAATATCTTTATACTTACTGTGTCTTCTTTAATTTCTTTCTTCAAAGTTGTATAGTTTTTTTTTTGTGTGTGTGTGTGTGTGTTTACAGTCCTTCATCTCCTTGGTCAAATTTTTTCTAAGTATTTTATTGTTTTCAATGCAATTGTATATCTTTTAAAAAAAATTTTCTCTTTCTGATGGCTTATTGTAGGTGCATAGAAATGTAACACATTTTTGTATGGATTTTATATCCTGCAACCTTACTGGAATCCTTTATTAATTCTAACAGTATTTTGATGGAGTCTTTAGGGTTTTCTATATATAAAATCATATTTTCTTCCAACAGAGATAATTTTACTTCTTTTAGATGTGGGTGCCTTTTATTTCTTTTTCTTACCTAATTGCTCTGGCTAGGACTTATAGTACAATGCTGAATAAATGTGTAGCATTGGCATTCCTGTCTTGCTCTTGATCTTCTCTGACATCTGGTCCATTAATATCCCTTTTTCTCTCTGTCTCTCTGTTTTTGTCCCTCTGTCCTTCTGCCTCTGTGTCATTCTCAGTTCTCTCTTTTTATTTTGCTCCCACTTATGTTACTGAAAAGTGCACACACACACAACTTTTGGATCTGGTTTTTCTGCTAAAGGATTAACATTCAGCTACAAATGTGATATCTGGAAGAAAATGAGAGAAAGTGAGAGGAAAGGTAAGAAAAGAAGACAACGTTTTGATATTGCGTCCTTTCTTCACCTCTCCTGACCTCCTTGCCCCTTTGCATTTTTCTCCTTCTCTTGGCTTTTTACCTCTCAGGC
The DNA here is from genome assembly GCF_022355385.1 of Mustela nigripes. Lineage (NCBI taxonomy): Eukaryota > Metazoa > Chordata > Mammalia > Carnivora > Mustelidae > Mustela > Mustela nigripes. Next base: position 50,801,652 of record NC_081564.1, on the reverse strand, counting down.
TTAAAGTGATGAAATAATGGGAAGTTTCACCTATGGCACTAGAAAGATGTTATTCAAAGGGGAGAGAAATAAAATATTTAGTGCTCTGACACAGTCTGTGACCTGCTTCTTTTTATTGCTATAGTTCAGAGGATGTTAAAAGGGTTTTATTAATGTGGTTGGGGCTAAACAAAACTTGCTGTATAGTGTTTTTTATCTGTACCATTCTACTTTGTAAAGCTCATGTGTTATTTAAATGCAGATCATTTTTTCAACTAAAATTTCTCTTATTTTTTTTGTATCAAATGCTGCTGATCATTGTTTTGATAGTAATCAATCAATATCTAGGCCTTATAAATGAGTTCATGGGCAGTTCACCAATGTCTTTGTCTTTTACTTTCCTGTTTCAGATCAATTTTCTAGAAACGAATTTGATAAATTCCCAGGGAAATTATGTAACTGATCAAACAGCCATCTCTTTTAAATCACAGGTTGTTTATAAATTTCTTTCCATTGTTCATTTGTAATTTTATACACACACACACACAACAATTTAATAGTGATTTAATAAAAATCCTAGGTTTTTATTAAGAAAAATTACATAACTGAATTGAACTCTTTGGTGAACATCATATTCTATGTAAGTTATGGCAAAGAAATATTTTATGATTATAAATTACAGTTTTATTTCCATTTTGAAAAATGGAACTTCTGTGACCAGGGATAACAATGGATTGTTTCTTAGATTATTATAAATTATTCTCAATTATAAGATGTATTCATTACATACATTATTGTGAATATTACAATTGATGTTAAGTAATTATTTCAGTAATCATGTTTATGTTATTAATTCACAATATCATTGCTGATAATATTTCATACTTTCATATAAAATTTGGTATGAAATTCCTAGGGAAAAATTAACTTTAGTTCAATGTGATTCAGTCTACAATAATCCAAAAAATTAAGGTAAATCAATATTAAGAGAAGAAGGAGAAACAAAAACATTTCCAAAATAATGCACAGAGCCAATTTTATATTTTCTCTGAAAGCAGAATGAATCATATATATGCATCTTAATTAGAATGTATATATATTTCAATTTTTCTAACATCTTACAGTACTAGACTTAGAAACTAATTACTAACAACTGCTTTTACTAAGAACAGGTACTAACAAGACGTCAACTACTAAGCAGCTCCATGGAATTGAAATAATAATGTAAACCCAAATCCTAATATTTTGATTGATTTTTATTATCTGAAAATATTTATAGATAAATAGATTTAAAACTCAGATGTTTGAACTATATTGTTAAAGGAAGTGACAAGGACATGGTTAAAGAAGATGGATTAATACAGCAGAAAACCAAGATGTGGTGTGTGGGGTAATTATAGAACTAATGAGCTAGTTAATCATTCTGAGAACAAACCATTGCTTCCATTTGCTTCACCTGGTGGGAGGTTTGAATAGATGACTTCTAAAGTTCTCATAGGATGTAGGATTCTATGACTCGGCAATTTAATATAATTTGTGATTTGGGTCCCTGATTAATTAGAAAGTTTGAGAAGCATATTAATTTTTTAGGCCATTACAGTAATGTTCTCAGCCACCTTAGTAAGGGGAGAGAGTTATTATCCAAAGTTTCCAATTTATTATTGTGGTATTTTTGGTTCAATAAAGAGATGAATATGGTAAAATGTCAAAAAACAAGCAATATATACTGAATATTCTCTAATGAATTATTTTTCTGGCCCATATCTAAAATGGTGACCTAGGATTATCAAAGTATTTATTGTACCACTCAATGTAGGGAAACTAAAATCTTGAATAAAAAAAAATAAATAGACTTAAATTAGGCTAAATTAGCTTGTTTCTTTAGTATATTATGAAGACCTAGTCTATTGGGGTGTGGAGGTAATATATTAATTTCAATAAGCTAGGTTTTAATTAAATTCACTCTAACTTGTTGGGGTGGTATGTTCTAAGTGGCAACCCAGTGATCTGAAGAGGTCATGGATCTTGACCTTGCTAGGTACCACAGTCCCAACATTAAAGAGGAACGCTTCTGACAGATGCCTAATCCATTAAAGTATATGTTATACATAATGAGACTACGTATCTAGAATAGTGGAACATAATTTAGGTAAAGGAAAAAAAAGAAGTACAAAAATTTCTATACCATATGCATTTTAAAGCTCTTTTTATAAAACATGGACAACATGTGTGTCTACATACATTTAAATCTAAGATTAAATTAAATTGCTATTTCCTGTTCTAGAGTGACCATTTTCATGAGCTGAGACACATGTTGATTACACTGGTTGTCCTGGTATGTCCCAGTTTGGACAGAGCATTCTCCCTTGGCTGTAACAAAAACATGATAGTAACCTTCAAGTCATAAACTGAGTGTGGTACATCCCTACCCAGGCTCTTATCCATGGAAAGTTAAATGCAGATATTAAGACTAATGCAGATCTTAAGACTTCATATGAATGTGAAAGGATGTGCAATATTTTCAAAGGATTAAAGTACATTACATCATGGTATCATATAAAATAATTGCTTCAGACGTTTTCATTCTAATTATAAAATTCCTGGTCTTCTTTTTTCAGAGGTAATACACAATCAAGACTTAATTGATCCAACAATATGGTCAATATGGATGTCCAATACTGAAAACTAGCACAAATGACATACTTTTACAAAAAAAATTTCAAAACAGGGGCACCCAGGTGGCTCAGTGGGCCTCTGCCATTAGCTCAGGTCATGATCCCAGGGATCGAGCCCTGCATCAGACTCTCTGCTCAGTGGGGTGCCGGCTTCCCCCTCTCTCTCTGCCTGCCTCTCTGCCTACTTGTGATCTCTCTCATTATCAAATAAATTTAAAAAAATTTTCAAAACATATGTATAGATTAAAAAATATTATTACTTCATTCAGGTCACATTACCTTTTATTTATTTATTTATTTATTTATTTATAATAAACATATAACATATTTTTATCCCCAGGGGTACAGGTCTGTGAATCGCCAGGTTTACACACTTCACAGCACTCACCATAGTACATACCCTCCCCAATGTCCACAACCCCAACCCCCTTCTCCCAACCCCTCTCCCCCAGCAGCCCTAAGTTTGTTTTGTGAGATTATAGTCACTTATGGTTTGTCTCCCTCCCAATCCCATCTTGTTTCATTTAATAAATGATACATTACCTTTTAAATTGCATTAAGTCATATTGGGGGTGATTGATATTAAAAACTAGTTTATGTTTCAAAGAAAATTTTAACTTTTCTTAATTTAATTTTTTTATTATGTTATGTTAGTCACCATACAGTATGTCATTAGTTTTTTAAAAAAATTGTATTATGTTAATCACCATAAAGAAATATATCATTAGTTTGTTTTTTTTTTTTAAAGGTTTTATTTATTTATTTGACAGAGAGAGATCACAAGTAGGCAGAGAGGCAGGCAGAGGTGGCGGGGGAAGAAGGCTCCCTGCTGAGCAGAGAGCCCAATGTGGGGCTCAATCCCTGGACCCTGGGATCATGACCTGAGCCAAAGGTAGAGGCTTTAACCCACTGAGCCACCCAGGCTCCCCACATCATTCGTTTTTGATGCAGCGTTCCAAGATTCATTGTTTGTGTATGATACTGAGTGCTCCATGCGATATGTGCCATCCTTAATTCCCATCACCTGGCCAACCCATCCCCCACCTCCTTCCCCTCTAAAACCCTTAGTTTGTTTCTTGGAGTCCACATTCTCTCATGGTTCATCTCCCCCTCTCATTTCTGCCTCTTTGTTTTCCCCTTCCTTCTCCTAATGTCCTACATGCTATTCCTTTTGTTCCACAAATAAGTGAAACTTTTTATACAACTTTGGAGTTTATTTTCAGGAGGAAGATAAGCAGTTATAGTAACAATAGTCTGAAATTAGCCAGTTCTAATAATCAATTAAGGGCAGGTCCCTTTACAGAGACTTCCAATTAATGTTCACTGATTTGATCCGGTGGTTTTTTGTTTGTTTGTTTGTTTATTTTGTTTTGTTTTGTTTTTTTAATTCAAACAATCTCTAAAGAAATAACCTCTTGAGACATGACTATTATCTTCCAGATTTTCTGTGCATAAGTTTACTTTGATTTTTAAGGCATCCTAGTTTGTGATCCCATTTGGTAGATCTCAGAAAATATTACTAAGTGACTACCTGGTACACTGCTAGAGGCATTATATTCAAAATCTCATTACTATGAGACCATGATGGAATTTATTTGAATTTGCTCGAAGACAAAGGATTTGAGTTTTCACCTTTTTATTTATGCTCATCTTTATTTTGGTTATTAAAAGAAACAAAACACATAAGATTAAATCTCTATATTTAAGACAATCAGAGTGGGAAC